>NC_057806.1:95303833-95319232 GCF_018294505.1 Triticum aestivum | reverse complement strand
GGCGGTGGCAAAGGCGGCGCGGGGCTAGGGCGGCTAGGGTTTGAGGGGGTGTCCGGCTGGGCCTCCCCGGCTTATAAAGCCAGCCGGGCCAAGTGTCCGGGTTGGACACGGCCCGTTAGGCCGGTTGCGTTTTTTTAAATAGTTACACTCAAAAAAAACAAAAGGAATACTAAACAGACTCCAAAAATCCCGAAATAAATTTTCCCCGACTTATAAAATCAAGCCGCACATGAAGAACATTTATTTGGGGCCTAAATGCAAATTTGAAAAACGTGCATTTTCCCTAATTCAAATAAAATAGCAAATAAAACGAAAATAAAATCTTATTTGATTTTTCTATTAAATCCTCGATATTTCTTTATTTTGGGAAAGTCATTTTATTCCCTCTCTCATAATTTTTATAATAGAAATAATTGAAGATAAAATAAATAAAATCAAATGATCCTATTTTCAAAATTTGAGACAACTCAAATATGAAAATAACGAAATCCCCAACTCTCTCCGAGGGTCCTTGAGTTGCGTGAAATTTCTAGGATCAACCAAAATGCAATAAATATGATATGCAATGATGATCTAGTGTATAACATTCCAAATTGAAAATTTGGGATGTTACAAACCTACCCCCCTTAAGATGAATCTCGCCCTCGAGATTCGGGTTGGCTAGAAAATAGGTGAGGGTGATCCTTCAGCAAATCTTCCTCTCGTTCCTAGGTGGCTTCGTCCTCCGTGTGGTGGCTCCACTGAACCTTGCAAAACTTGATAACCTTGCTGCGGGTGACTCGACTGGCATACTCTAGAATCTTAACTGGTTTCTCCTCATAGGTCAAATCACTGTCCAACTGAATTGCTTCCAGTGGTACCATATCTCTCTGCGGTATGTCAGCCAACTTTGCGTGGCACTTCTTCAACTGGGTACGTGGAACATGTCGTGAAATCCTGACAATCCTTCAGGCAATTCCAACTTATAGGCTACTTCTCCCATACGCTCCAAAACTTTGTACGGGCCTACAAAATGTGGCGCTAACTTTCCCTTAACTCCAAAGCGTTTAACTCCTCGAAGTGGTGATACTCGAAGATAAACTCGGTCTCCGACTTCGTAAACTGTCTCCTTGCGTTTAGAATCTGCATAACTCTTCTGCCTGGACTGAGCTACCTTGAGCCTATCGCGAATCAATTTCACTTTCGGTTCAGACTCCTTTATCAGATCTGGTCCAAACAACTGGCGGTCTCCAACTTCATCCCAGGACAATGGGGTCCTGCACCTTCTTCCTTACAAGGCTTCGAATGGGGCCATCTTCAAACTGGACTGAGAGCTGTTGTTGTAAGAGAACTCTGCATACGGCAAATTCTCGTCCCAGCTAGATCCGTAATCTAGCGCACAAGCTCTTAGCATATCCTCCAAAATCTGATTGACTCTCTCAGTCTGTCCATCTGTCTGCGGGTGGAAAGCTGTGCTAAACTCCAGTCTAGTACCCAAAGTTTCATGCAACTGATTCCAGAACATTGAGGTAAATTGGGTTCCTCTATCTGATACTATGCTCCTTGGAACTCCATGCAGACAAACGATTCTAGTCATGTATATCTTTGCCAACTTTGCACTGGTATAGGTAGTCTACACTGGAATGAAATGAGCTACCTTTGTCAAACGATCGACTACAACCCATATCGAGTCATAGCCTGAACGTGTTCTGGGAAATCCTGTAATAAAATCCATGCCTAGCTTATCCCACTTCCATTCGGGTATTGGCAATAGCTGTAGAAATCCTGCTGGCTTCTGATGCTCTGCCTTTACTCTCTGACATACATCGCAAACTGCTACATATTCCGCGATATCCTTCTTCATTCTGGTCCACCAGAAAATATCCTTCAAATCCAAATACATCTTGGTATTTCCTGGGTGAATTGAATACGGTGAATCATGGGCCTCCTGCAGAATCAACTTCCTGATCTCCGTATCATTTGGTACATAGACACAGTCTTCAAACCATAAGGTATCGTGCTCATCTTCACAAAATCCCTTAGCTTTTCCTTTGCTCATTTCTCCTTAATAGAAGCAATCTCCTTGTCAGTCCTTTGAGCTTCTCTGATCTTATCCATCAAAGTAGACTGAATCTCCAATGCTGCTACATAGCCTCATGGAACTATTTCCAAACATAGCTCTCGAAGATTTTCGGCTAACTCCCTTGGTAAGTCTCCCGTCGTTAGGGTGTTGACATGGCTCTTACGGCTTAACGCGTCAGCTACTACGCTAGCCTTTCCGGAGTGATAATGCAACTTCATATCATAATCCTTGATGAGCTCCAACCATCTCCTTTGTCTGAGGTTCAACTCCTTCTGTGTGAAGATATACTTCAAACTCTTGTGATCCGTGTACACCTCGCAATGGTTTCCAATCAGAAAATGTCTCCAAGTCTTCAATGCATGCACTACGGCTGCTAACTCCAAATCATGTGTAGCATAATTCAACTCATGGGGCATAAGCTGTCGTGAGGCATATGAAACAACTCTTCCTTCCCGCATAAGCACTGCTCCAAGTCCTCGATGTGAAGTGTCACAATACACCTCATAATCCTTCGTCTGATCCGGTAAAATCAACACTGGTGAGGTAACCAAACATTTCTTCAACTCCTGAAAACTAGCCTCACATTCCTCAGTCCATATGAACTTGGTATCCTTCTTCAACAACTCCGTCATAGGCTTCGCAATCTTTGATAAATTCTCAATAAACCTACGGTAGTATCTTGCAAGTCCAAGAAAACTTCGGATCTCTCCAACTGTGGTTGGCGCTTCCCACTTGGTCACGGTATCAACGTTAGTGGGATCTACTGCTATACCTTCTCCGGATATAATGTGTCCGAGAAATCCAACTTCTTTCAACCAAAACTCACATTTGCTAAACTTGGCATATAATTGATGTTCTCTGAGCTTTCCAAGAACCAAATGCAAATGCTCCTTATGCTCCTCTTCATTCTTCGAGTAAACCAGGATATCATCAATGAACACTACGACGAACTTATCCAAGAACTCCATAAACACCTTTTTCATCATGTTCATAAAATATGCAGGTGCGTTAGTCAGACCAAATGACATAACAGTATACTCGTACAGCCCATACCTAGTGGTAAAAGCCATCTTAGGTATATCCTGTTATCGAATCTTCAACTGGTGGTATCTTGATTGCAGATCGATCTTGGAAAATACCTTAGCTCCTTGCAATCGATCAAACAGATCATTGATCATCAGTAGTGGGTACTTGTTCTTGATGGTTACTTCATTCCATCCACGATAATCAACAACCATCCTTAACGATCCATCCTTCTTCTCCACTAGAAGTATTGGCAATCCCCAAGGCGAAGAACTTGGGCGAATATATCCTTTATCTAGTAACTCCTTAATCTGCTTCTTAATCTCCACCAAATCCTTTGCGGACATCCTATATGGTCTCTTTGATATTGGCCCTGTGCCTGGCAAAAGCTCAATCAAAAACTCAATATCTCTATCCGGTGGCATGCCTGGCAACTCTTCTGGAAATACTTCGGGGAAATCCTTCACTACTGGTACTTCCTCCTGCAGAACTCCTGTTAAACAATTTACTTGAGTCCTCTTCGGCACATGTCGGGATACATACTTGATCCTTCTCCCTTCTGGGGTGGTAAGCAAGATCGACTTACTGGCGCAATCGATGTTTCCTCCATACATCGACAACCAATCCATACCCAGAAGTACATCCAAACCTTGTGATTCCAATATTATCAAATCTGAGGGGAACACATGCCTACCTATACTTAATGGCACTTGAAAACATCCTAAGCTAGCCATATACTTCGCTCCTGGTGAGCTTACTAACATAGGTGTTCTAAGAACTTTGGTGGGCAGGTTATACTTATCCACAAATCCCCTTGATATGTATGAATGTGATGCACCAGCATCGAAAAGAATGAGTGCAGTAAATGACTTAACCAAAAACTTACCTGTCGGATTTCGGGTTCCGGCAGACCCTTGAGGTTCGGACACTGGGGTGCGTGCGGAGATTTCGCCTTCTACCTACCTGCACCCCTCCGCCTCGCTAAGATCTAAGCTATGAAAAGAACAGCACAAGAGACACAGGGTTTATACTGGTTCGGGCCACCGTTGTGGTGTAATACCCTACTCCAGTGTGTGGTGTGGTGGATTGCCTCTTGGGCTAATGATGATGAGCAATACAAGGATGAACAGCCTCGCGAGGGTCTGTTCTTGGTTGGGGGGATGAACTGCTAGGGGGAGTTCAGTCACCCTTCTCTCTCTCTCTTCTCGATTGCGATGCTGGCTAGTTTCTGGGTTGGCCGATTCTGGATCCTTCTACCCTGTGGGTGGCTAGTCCTATTTATAGGCAAAGGCCCTGGGCCTCTTCCCAAATATTGAGAGGGAAGGGCGCCAACAATTGGCCATTTTGAAGGGGAACATCTGGTACACTTATCCTGACTAAAGTTGGTCCTCGCCTGCCAAAGGCTCTGGTGGTGACGCTGGCTTGGGCTCCACAATGACTTCCTTCCTGCCGTTTGACTGGTCTTGGTCTCGATGCACCGAAACGGGTGCCTTTGCTTGATGCTCCCGCATGCGCTTGCTCCCTTTGCACCAAAGAGGAAAGGAGGACACTGCGCGGGCTGGCGCCCGCCTCGCGCCCTCGGTCGTCATGGCTTGCATCACGGGCGCCTCGTGAGGTACCCCGCCTTGATCTCTCCGCCTCCTCGCGAGCCAGCCTAATGAGGCCGTGCCTGAGGAAGCTCCGTGTCGTCCGCCCCGCGAGGCTTGGCCCCTCACGAGGGTCTTGGGTTTGTGTTGATGAAGATGGGCCGTGCTGGGCCCCCCTTTGAGCCACACCGTAGGCCGCAGGCAGGCAAGTCTGGGGACCCCCGTTCCCAGAACGCCGACAGTAGCCCCCGGGCCCAAGGTGCGCCCGGACTTGGCCGTGCAGGGAGGCGAAAGGGCAAGAGCGAAGCGCCGCGGGCCCTAATAGCCTGCGGCCTTGGGCGCCGCGTGGCGGTTGATTGGGAGTGGGCGTCTCCTCTTCCCCATGGCGCCTCGACAACTTCAAGGATTGGACAAGTCCCTGCATGCAAAGCGGGTCATGATTACCTGCGATCGTGGAGGTCGGCGGTTGGCCTTCGCCGGCCAAAAGTATGGAACGGCGCGTGCCCTTCCAGTCCATCCCTTCTTGCTTCTCCTTCTTCTCGGTCCTTGCTCCGTCTTGCTGCAATGGCTCCAATCCGCCGGTTCTCGACGGCAGAGAAGGGAAAGGCTCCCCGAGAGGAACCAGACCCGCTCCCGCCGAAGAAACGGCTCGTCCTTCGTGGCCGGGACGAGGGGGCCCATCAGGTGGTGTCGAGGCCCTGGTGCGAGCGGCCACCGCCGGGGTTCCCGCTTCCCTTGTATGACCACATCGAGGGCCCTGAAGGAGTCGATGCCGATCGCGACGGGCGGCGCCACAGTCGGCGCCGACAGGTCATGAAGGTGTGGGTCCCCCCCCTGGGGTCCACACCGAGGGCTCCTCTCGAGAGTTCGTTCTCCATGTCGCCATGCCTCCTCAGTCCTGGATTCGCCTTCCTCCCTTCTTCGCCTCCATCATCCCGCATGGAGAGCTCCTGGAGCTTTGGCTGCAGCACGCCGGCTGCAGCGCCCTCTCGACCGAGGCAGAGGTCGCGGTCGTTGCCCCAGGCGAGGTCTTCATGACTCGAGGCTGGAGCGAAATCGCCCGGGTCTGCAGGACAAGAGGCGCCTTCACGATCAACTTGGAGTACGATGGTGCTTCGGTGATGTTCTTCAAGGTCTTCTATGCGAACGGGTGCCGGCTGGAGTGCTGCCCCGGGAGAGGTGGTCGGGACCCTGCTACGGCGAGGACTGGGCCCGCCGACTGCTCCCTTGGCGGCTCCTCAGGCGGCGGAGGTTCCAGCGACTCCGGCAAGCTGTTCGCGACTCCGGAGACGAGCGACGACATCTACGAGCCCCCGAGCCGGCGCCGCTCCTGTAGCAGGGCGGGCTCGTCAGGCCGCCGCCGACTTTGATCTGGATGGGGTTGGGGCCGGTGCTTGATGGCCCACTATTGATGATGGCGTCTTTTGCAGGAGCGCGTGTAGTTAGCATCCTTTTAGGATCTGTTCCCTGCGAGGAATCAAAGACGCGTCCCATGGGGGCTTGTAAGGTGTCTGTGATCCTGTTTTGTTAATATAACCCTTGTCATAGAATTGTGCGAGTTGCTCATTTCGCCTTAGCTCAGTTCTCCCTTCGAACCTCACGAGGGCTTGGTGCTCTGCGTCGACAGGTCCCAGTCCCAAGGCGGCTTCAGCCGTCGCTGGTATGCCAGGTCACGATGCCGTGGTCAAGGCCAGGAGGTGAGCGACCCGGGGTCCGGTAAGAGCCCCTGAGTCGCGATGCTCAGGAGGTCCCCTTTGGCGCTCAAGCAGACATCGTTCGGTGAGAAAGGAGAGCGGCGTCGCTAACACGGAATTGCATTAGGTGCGGGGATGGTGCCACGGTAGCTGGTGCTTCCGGGTGGTGACTTATCTCAAGAATCAGGGGCCGCTCTCTAGTGTGTCGCCGGGTCCGTGCAACGGCAGGCGTGAGGTTGCTCGGCGAGGTCCTCGCGTGTCCCTGCCCTCTTGCCTTTGCTCCCCTTTCTACTCTACGTCCTCGGGGCCCGGCCCTCGAGCGAGTCTCAGCCGTCGCTGGTATGCCAGGTCGCGATGACGTGGACAAGGCCAGAGGGTGAGGGCAGGAGAGCCAGTAGGAGCCCTGAGTCGCGATGCTCAGGCACCCCCCCCTTTAACGTGCAAGCGGTTCGCGCGGTTGAGAGTGAAGGAGACACCGCAAGGGCCTCGCCTAACGCAGCTCCTTTAGGAGATCCTGTAGACCCATCATAGAAAGAACGAGGGGTTGCCATGACAATTGACAGTCAGCCGTTGGTTGCTTCCGAGGGGCGATGAGGCACTGAAGGCTTGACGAGGTGGTGCCATGCGGGGCTGCCGCGGCCAGAGCTGAGCCATTCAGGTTTGTTGGCGTTGCAGGGACGGACCCATGCGCAAGCGTCGTGCCGTTTGGGAGCAGCTCCGTCAGTTGGTGTCGGTTGAGCGGGCAACTGGGTCAAAAACAATAGCCGCGAAGGAGTGGATTCATTCAAATAGATGCTGGGAAGGTGGACATCACTGGGTCAGGCCCGAGCGACTTGGGGATGATGCATCCCGTGGGGCGCCCCCAACAAAGTAAGCTAACAACATGAAATAAAAGGCATACATGCCGCAGGGACGGACCCACGCGGCCTGGGAATGATGCAGCCCTGGGGGGCGCTCCCAGCTGGAAATGAAACTTGAAAGATGTCACCTGATGATGTTGAGGACGAAGGAGTGTTGGTGTAGCTGACTCGGTGGGCTGCGGAAGCCGATCCTCACGAGCCCCCAGGCCCAGGGGCCTCGGGAGGCTCCGGAGGCGCTGGTGGCTCCTCACGGACCATCTCCATCTCCGCCAGGGCTGCGGAACGCCTGGCCTCTTGAGCCTCCATGATGCCCCTCATGAGGCGCTGGTACGTGGCAGCCGCGTTCGGCAAGCCGTAAGGCATGCGAACGTAGCTGTGGGGTGGACCTTCGCAGCGCCCCACTCGCGAGGGCCAGAGGCGCTCCAGAGAAGTGACTCGATTGAGCCCTGGTATGTCGATGCAGACGCGCAGCCCACCATCCTCGCGTGGACGGGGAGCCACAGCTGGTAGGCGGTGGCCGCCTCTCATGACTCTTGACTCCTGTAGCTCCTGAATAGCCTTGCTGACGAACTCCTGAGGGTCTGGCCCTCCTTGCCTTACTCCTTCTTGAGGGAAACGTGCTTCGAAACACGCCTCCATGTGGTGCCCAAGCGCCTCCCTCGTGATCTTAGCCAGGTTGGTGGCCCTCCAGGGGAGAGCCCCCGAGCCCTGCCTGAGGAGGGCACCGGGCACGCTTTCCTATGCGATGGAAGGAGGTTCCCCCTGCGCAGGCGCGGGCCCTGAGGGGCCTGCCTCCTAAGGGGCCGGGCCGGACGATGTCTTCTTCTTCTTGGGGGCGGTCTCGTGAAGCCTCCTACTTCCGCGATCCGGGTCTTCCAGTGATGCGGCCTGAAAGGCTCGTTCCAGGGAACACACCGTGTCCTTCTCTTCACAGGGCACCGTGATGACTCCGCCACTTCCTGGCATATTGAGGACGTTGTAGCCGTGGTGAGTTACGGCCATGAACTTGGCCAGCGCTGGGTACCCAAGGATGGCGTTGTATGGCAGGCGAATGTGGGCGACGTTGAAGTCGATGAGCTCGGTGCGGTAGTTGTCACGTGCCCCGAAGGTGACAGGGAGGCGGACCTGCCCAATCGGGACCGTGGAGCCGTCGGTGACTCCGGAGAAAGGCTTGGTTGGCTGAAGCTGGTTGTAGGGCACTTGGAGATTGTTGAATGTTTCCACGGATAGGACGTTGAGCCCTGCCCCGCCATCGATGAGGGTCCTGGTGACCACCACATAGCTGATGATTGGGGAACAAAGTATCAGGAGGACTCTGGATGTGGCCGCACACTTGAGCTAATCTGCTGAGCTAAACGTGATGGCGCACGCCGACCACCTGAGAGGGCGCGTGGCTTCGAGCTTGGGGAGGACTGCATTCACTTCGCGGGCGAACTGCTTGAAGATGCGTTGAGAGGCTGGGGCTTGAGCCCCGCCCAGGATGCAGGCGATCGCGCGCGGCTCCTAGAAGCCCCCAGCCCCCTCGTCCTGATTGTGGTCCTCATTTCTTCTTGGTTGCGGCGGCAGCAGAGGGAGGCCTGCGTTGCCTTGCGGGCGATCCTCGCGAGGCTGATCCCTCCAGTCTCCCTTGCGAGGCGGGTCTTGCCAGCGATCCTCGCGAGGTTGATCGCGCCACCCTTCGCACGGGCAGCGGTCTTCCCAGGGTCCTGTGTTCCTTCCTCCTCCTCGACCGTAGCCCTGGTCACCATGGTCGGGGCGACCGCCGATCCTTCCTTCTCGCACGGCTCGGAGCTCTTGACATTCGTTGGTGTTGTGGGTGTGGAGGTCGTGGTACACATAGTATGGACTGCCCTTGGAAGGTTCGGGCTGATCTCTGCCCCGCTTGGTGTCTGGTTCTGCCACGAGCACGGCAGCCCCCTTGCGCTTCACATCCTTGGCCTTGGGCTTCTTCTCTTCTGGGTCTGCGGCAGGCAGCTCGAGGAGGGAGAGATGCCCTTCCTCAGCCCTGGCGCACTTGGTTGCCAAGTTGAACAACTCCAAGGAAGTGCACAGGTCTTCATGCATCGCCAGCTCCTCCTTCATCTTGACATCGCGCACGCCGTCGGAGAAGGCTGAGATGATGGCCTCCTCGGTCACCTTGGGAATCTTGAGGCGTGCGTTGTTGAAGCGCTGGATGTACTTCTGCAGGGTCTCTCCAGGTTGTTGCTTGATGCGGCGCATGTCACTCATGGCGGGTGGCCGGTCGCGAGTACCTTGGAAGTTGGCGATGAAGCGGGTGCGCATCTCGTCCCACGAGGAGATCGTGCCTGGAGCCAGGTTCAGGAGCCAGGTGCGGGCCCCGTCCTTGAGCGCCATGGGTAACCAGTTCACCATGACCTTCTCATCTCCGTTGGCAGCTTCGATGCCCAGCTCATAGAGCTGGAGGAACTCCACAGGGTCGGCCGTGCCGTCGCAACGAGGAGGCAGGTCTGGCTTGAACTTGCAGGGCCACGCGACGCTGCGTAGCTCGGTGGTGAAGGCACGGCAGCCAGCTGTGGCCACGGGAGGCCTTGGGTGACGGAGAGCTTGGTCTTGCATGTCCCCACGCGCTGCAGCTAGGAGCAGCACGGGGTCTTGACATGCTGGAGCAGGAGCGTGGTCTCGACGTGCTGGAGCAGGGAGCGCCCAGGCAGCTTCTTGCGGGCGAGGGACTTCTTGGCAGCTCTGCTCTTGCCGCGCTGGCACCTGACGGAGCGGGTTACGCCCAGGGGCCACGCGCCTTGGAGCCATGGCGCCTTCTTGAGGAGGAGGCGGCCGGGGCGCCGCCGGAGCTTCGTCGCCCACGCGGGGCGGGGTGCGGTGCAGCAGAACGGACGGCGCAGGAGAGCCCCCTGCGGCGCGGACGAGCTCGGCGACGCGGTCGAGCCATTCTTCATAGACATTGTCGACGGGACGGTAGCGCAGGAGCTCGTTTGCCGCGATGAGCGCAGCTCGAGCCTCCATGGGTGCGCGGAGCGTGCGGGACGAAGAACCAGCTAGGGTGAGCGAGGGAGTAGCGGTGCGGCCGTCTTGCCGCACGGACGGATGCTGAGACGACGCTTGCTGCTCGTCCCCCGTCGGGCCGGTGGCGGCGTTGACGGCAAGTGACGGGGAACGGCGAGGACGCCCGCCGACAGGAGCCGTCTGGGCGACGCGGGAAGCAAGAGCGGCCCGGCGCTCGGCACGGGCCCGACGAGCGTCAGACATGGACGCGATGGTCGGAGGAGAACGGGGTGGTGGAAGACGAATTCCGGCGCACCCCTACCTGGCGCGCCAAATGTCGGATTTCGGGTTCCGGCAGACCCTTGAGGTTCGAACACTGGGGTGCGCGCGGAGATTTCGCCTTCTACTTACCTGCACCCCTCTGCCTCGCTAAGATCTAAGCTATGGAAAGAACAGCACAAGAGACACGGGGTTTATACTGGTTCGGGCCACCGTTGTGGTGTAATACCCTACTCCAGTGTGTGGTGTGGTGGATTGCCTCTTGGGCTAATAATGATGAGCAATACAAGGAAGAACAGCCTCGCGAGGGTCTGTTCTTGGTTGGGGGGATGAACTGCTAGGGGGAGTTCAGTCACCCTTCTCTCTCTCCCTTCTCGATTGCGATGCTGGCTAGTTTCTGGGTTGGCCGATTCTGGATCCTTCTACCCTGTGGGTGGCTAGTCCTATTTATAGGCAAAGGCCCTGGGCCTCTTCCCAAATATTGAGAGGGAAGGGCGCCAACAATTGGCCATTTTGAAGGGGAACATCTGGTACACTTATCCTGACTAAAGTTGGTCCTCGCCTGCCAAAGGCTCTGGTGGTGACGCTGGCTTGGGCTCCACAATGACTTCCTTCCTGCCGTTGGACTGGTCTTGGTCTCGTTGTACCGAAACGGGTGCCTTTGCTTGATGCTCCCGCCTGCTCTTGCTCCCTTTGCACCAAAGAGGAAAGGAGGACACTGCGTGGGCTGGCGCCCGCCTGGCGCCCTCGGTCGTCATGGCTTGCGTCACGGGCGCCTCGTGAGGTACCCCGCCTTGATCTCTCCGCCTCCTCGCGAGCCAGCCTGATGAGGCCATGCCTGAGGAAGCTCCATGTCGTTCGCCTGCGAGGCTTGGCCCCTCGCGAGGGTCTTGGGTTTGTGTTGATAAAGATGGGCCGTGCTGCCCCCCCCCCTTTGAGCCACGACGCAGGCCGCAGGCAAGCAAGTCTGGGGACCCCCGTTCCCAGAACGCCGACATTACCTATTACTGCATCTGGCTGCTCTTCAACCTCCTCCACGTTAACGTGGTTCACCTGTCCCCTGTTGAAAGGGTTCGACTTCTTCCCAGAGCTTCCATTGCCATTACCATTCTGTGATTCAGGACATTCATTGGCATAATGTCCGGTCTTCTGGCACTTAAAGCAAGTGACTTGGTTCATGTCTCTCTTGGCTGGGGTCGATTTGTTGGTGCGGTTCTGGCCGTTGCTTCCTCCATTCCCATTTCCATTCTTGGTGCCATTGTGATTGTGCGAGCTACCTCCTCCATGGGTATGCTGAAAATATCCTCCCGGTCTAGGGGTAAAACGTGGCTTCTGCTGAGCTCCTAAAGTGTACTTCCCTTGTCCATACTTCCTCTTGTGATTCCCAATTTGCTGCTGCTTCCCTTCAATCATGAGAGCACTATCTACCAACTCCTGGTAGTTGTTGAAGGTTGCTACCATCAACTACATGCTCAACTCATCATTCAATCCTTCCAGAAACTTCTCCTGCTTAACTGCATCCGTAGCAACGTCATCTGGGGCATAACGTGCTAATTTACTAAAGTCCTCCACATACTGGCCAACTGTCCGTCCTCCTTGGCGCAAGTTGCGAAACTCTCGCTTCTTCATGGCCATAGCTCCTACTGAAACATGGGCAGTTTGAAAAGCCTGCTGAAACTGGTCCCACGTGATAGTGTCGACAGGGAAAGTGGCTGTGAAATTCTCCCACCATGATGCTGTGGGTCCTTCAAGCTGATGTGCGGCAAACTTCACCATTTCCGCATCCGCGCATCCTGCTGTGGTCAACTCTCTAGCTGTCTTGCGGAGCCAATCATCTGCTACTATCGGCTTGATGCTACTGGAAAACACCGGCGGATTCAGCCTAAGAAGACGGGCTAAGTGATCAACAGGTGGTCGTGGTGGTGGTGGGTTGTTGTTGTTGTTCCCTTGATTCTGATTATGGACTAGCAACTGCATCAAAGTGTTCTGCTGCTGGATCAACTGAGTGAACTCCAGTGGGAAGGTAAATATGGGGTCATGTCTCAGAGCCATCTGAGGGTTTAGAAAAGATGAGATTTAAGAATAAAGAGGGGTCTAAAGAGAAAACACTACCCATATGCACATGAGGCAAAAGCAAACAATTCACTTCATTCAATCAATCAAACAAGGGCATACAATCGATCTAACTATCGCAAAAGTGCTCGGACTACTATATTTACATGGTGGTCTACTAGAAATATTCTTCGGTTGCAGACTCCATGATATCGGCTCCAGCTTCATCAACATAGTCATCATCACTATCGTCTGGATCCGAGTCGGGTTCGTCAATGATGATGTAGTCTTCCGGGTGAATCTCCTTGGGTTCTTCGTCTTCTTCTACTGGTGTAGGGCCTCCCATAAATATTCCAATCTTCTTGATCAGATCGTCATTCTTCTCCACTAATACTTCGATTTCCTCTTCATAATCTTCATGTGTAGCCTTGAGTTCTTCCTCCAGTTCCTTGATTCTTGTCCTCGTCTTCTTCAGATCTATCATGTCGGCGCACATCTGGTTCTCCTGACGTTGAATGTGTTGGTTTAACTCCTGGATAAAAGCAGCAACTGATCTATCCTTTCTGGTGCTGATCATCTCCTAGTGCTCATCTCGGCGCCCGCAAATCTGGTAGATAGTATCCTTGAGATCATTGCGGTAGACTTCTCCAATATGTCCAATTTGGTGCAAGTTGGTGCATCAAAACAAAACTCTATGGGCTCAGTGACTGGCATGAACGTCCTTCCTAGAACTTGAACTTGAATCATCCAGCGCTCTTCTTCAGGTAAAGTGGCGTTGTAGGTTCCGGTGAAGCTTGGTACTCCTATGTTCAGGTATCTAGTGACTTCCTTCAAGTGACGTCCAAAGGGTGTATCTTCATCCGGTTGGGTGAACTTGTTCCTTACATCCGCCATCCTAAAAGAGTAGAAAAGATGAGAAGTCAGAAAAGAGAAGAGAGTGAGTAGTGATATAGGTCTTTAGCTTAGTGGTCGTGTCCTACAGTCAGCGTGTGCTCTGATACCATCTTGTAGCGACCAGACCTCAAACGGTCTAATCTCTGTGCTCAGGTGTCATCCCTAGATCAGTAATGCTGACACCACACAGTACTTGAAGGATTTATAACAGAGTAGCAATCACACACTTATTATATCAAGTGTCTCAAAAGAGAACTTATTACAGTAAATATGGCTTAAGGTCATCTAATAACGATAACAGCGGAAGGCTTGGAAGATAAGTGAGTCCATCAACTCCAACGGCATCACTGAGTATAGAACCACGACCTAAAAACACCTTAATCGTCGTCTGAAAAGTCTACAACATTAACGTTGCAGCCCGAAACGGGTCAGCACATGGAATATGCTGGCAAAGTAACACATAGAGAGTAATAGAATGAAATAGGCTATTCTATATGCATATTTGGCTGGTGGAAAGCTCTATGGTTATAGTTTTGCGTAAAGCCAATTTTTCCCTACTGCAAAGGAATAAATTTTATTTAACTATCATGGTAGTTGTTAAACATTGAGAATGGTTGACAACATTCTCAATCAAAATTAAACATCATCATTAAACAAAACCCAACAAAATTAATTTTAGAGTAACATGTTGAGATTCACATGATAATCCAGGTACCAAATACTCAAGTTGTCCATAACCGGGGACACGGCTAATCATGATTAGTTTATACACTCTGCAGAGGTTTGCGCACTTTTCCCCACAAGACTCGATTGCCTCTGTTTGGTTTCTCGCACTACATAGTGTTTGAGAAGACGGATGACCGAGACATAGTCTTTCAGAAGCGCTAGAACCTTACGATCGGGTAGACCGTTACACCTACTTTCCTCTACATCTGCTAGTCTACCACTGTAAGAGTTCGCACAACTTAGTCAACTATGCTAGAGCCCATAATAGCTTGTGGCTACACACGGAAGTTTCTAGCATGAATAATCTCATGATCCCTTTGAGCCTGGGTGGCGGTCCAAAAGAAAAATAGGCAATCGCAGGAATACACAGGTGCCTCAATCCACCCAGATGTGTGTTTAAGTTGCCACCTTAGATAAACCTTTAATTAACAATCTCACATCTGTCATGGATACACTCACCCAATCCACGTCTACTAGCATAGCATGGCATAACAAGCAAACATAGAAGTAACTCCCAATGGTTTGATAATAACTGGTAATAGGTACTACCTCAACTACTTCCCAAACCCACAATTTAATTAGATCCTAATAATGCAATGTGTGAGGACTGATCTAATGCAATAAAACTGGGTAGAGGGAAAACATGATCAAAGTGTTACTTGCCTTGCTGATGATCCGGGAAACCTAGCGATTCAAAGTAGCAAGCGGCGCACTCCGGGTACTCTATCGCAAACAAACAAGCACGCAATAAGTACTCAACTAATGCACAGGTAAAACTCCAATAAGAGATCTAACCAGAAAATTCAACTTAAGAACTCCAGTTGGCAAAAAGAATCAAATAGAATGAAGCAACGAAAGACAAACGGGAAAAGAAACAGGCTCCGTTTACTATTCTGGATCTAAGGCAATTTTTACAGTGGCAAAACTTGTTTGAGTTGGTTAAACGAAAAGAGGGTTTCGAGACGAAACTCCAGGCGCTTGAATTGCCTGATTTCGGAAAACAAGCGAAAAGTTAGACTAAAACGAAAATCGGATCAGAAATCGCGATCAGAAAAATCGCGGATTTAATCTGAGAAAAGAAAAACGACAAACGTTCGTTAAAACGAACGAACGGACGAACGCTCGCTAATTAAATAAACCGGAAAACCGATCTAATTAAACAAACGTTCGAGAAAAACCGGCGGCGGAGAGGTCTACCTCCGGCGAGCGGCGAACGGCGGCGGCGGTCCGGCGGCGGTGGGGTAGCGGGGGCGCGGGCGGCG
>NC_057806.1:95286673-95303343 GCF_018294505.1 Triticum aestivum | reverse complement strand
GTCTGGCTGGGCCTCCCCGGCTTATAAAGCCGGCCGGGCCAAGTGTCCGGGTTGGACACGGCCCATTAGGTCGGTTGCGTTTTTTTTAAATGGTTATGCCCAGAAAAAACAAAAGGAATACTAAACGGACTCCAAAAATCCCGAAATAAATTTTCCCCGGCTTCTAAAATCAAGCCGCACAGGATGAACATTTATTTGGGGCCTAAATGCAAATTTGAAAAACGCGCATTTTCCCTAATTCAATAAAATAGCAAATAAAACCAAAATAAAATCTTGTTTGATTTTACTATTAAATCCTCGATATTTATTTATTTTGGGAAAGTCATTTTATTCCCTCTCTCATAATTTTTATAATAGAAATAATTGAAGATAAAATAAATAAAATCAAATGATCCTATTTTCAAAATTTGAGACAACTCAAATATGAAAATAACGAAATCCCCAACTCTCTCCGAGGGTCCTTGAGTTGCGTGAAATTTCTAGGATCAACCAAAATGCAATAAATATGATATGCAATGATGATCTAGTGTATAACATTCCAAATTGAAAATTTGGGATGTTACAACTAAATACATCAACTTCATACCGTTCAAAAATGATCCATTAATAAGGTTGATCAAGTCTTATTAGCAACCACTTTCGATTAGCATGAAACTGAAGAACTTTCATAAATCACTAAGTTACCTCAATGGGGATATGCATTTACCCAACAATAAGTATTTCATATTTCTTTTTGACAGTAGGTAGAGGTATTTGAAAACTTCCAATAATGATTGTTGGAGATTTTTCAATAACATTAATACCATTCACTTAGAATTGTTTCTTCGAAAAGTCCACCATATGCTCATTTCTATTAATATGAAAAGTGACCTTGCTTTTATTACAATCAATAACAGTCCCTGCAGTATTGAAGAAGGGTCTACCAAGGATAATCGACATGTTGTCGTCCTCGGGCATCTCAAGTATAACAAAGTCTGTCAAAATAGTAACATTAGCAACAACAACGGTAGTTGATTTGTCAACCATTTTCAAAGATATTTCAGTAGGTGTGAGTTTATTCAAGTCAAGTCTTTTATACAAAGAGAAAGGCATAACACCAACACCAACTCCTAAATCACACAAAGCAGTTTTCACATAATTCTTTTTGATAGAGCAAGGTATAGTTGGTACTCCCGGATCTCCAAGTTTTTTAGGTACTCCGTCTTTAAAAGTGTAATTAGCAAGCATAGTGGATATTTCATCTTCCGGTATTTTTCTCTTATTATTGATGATGTCTTTCATATACTTTGCATAAGGAGGCATTTTCAAGATATCAGTCAAGCGAGTACGCAAAAAGACTAGCCTCAACATTTCAGCAAAGCGTTCAAATTCTTCATCATCATTCTTTTTAGTTGACTTGGGTGGAAAAGGCAGAGGTTTTTGAATACACGATTCTCTTTCTTTACAGTGTTTTCTAGCAATGAAGTCTCTTTTGTCATATCTTTTATTTTTAGGTTGTGGGTTATCAAGATCAACAGGTGGTTCTATCTCAACATCATTATCTGGTTCTTTATTATTTGGTTGAGAGTCTTCATGAACCTCATCATTATCTTTTTCATTATCATTAGGTGAGTGTTCATTACCAGACTGAGTTTCAGCATCAGACATAGAAATTTGATTTTCATTATTAGGAGGTTTTTTATTTTAGGTTCACTAGAAGTGTGCAAAGTCCTATCATTTTTCTTTCTATTTTTCTTTCTAGGAGGACTAGGTGCACTAGTGTTAGCTCTTTGTGAATCTTGTTCAATTATTTTAGGGTGTCCCTCAAGATAAAATGGTTCCTGAGTCATTTTACCTCCTCTAGTTGCAACTCTAACAGCAAAGTCATGCACATTATGGTTCATTTCATCAAGCAATTCTCTTTGTGATTTAGCAACTTGTTCTAACTGAGTTTGAACCATAGAAGCATGTTTTCCAACACCTCTAACATCATTTCATATTCTAAATAACAAGTCACTCAAGAAAGCAATCATATCAGAACTATATTTCAATTGTTTCATAACATTTGCATTGAAGTGATCTTGTTTCCTAATGTAGTTTTCAAACTCATAAAGGCATTGACTATGATGCATATTGTGAGGATTATCATTATCATTCAACTTCATAAGAGAATTTACCTCTACCACCTTAGGCATCAGTGGTGTATTAAGCCAATGTACTTCTTCAATAGGAGGTAATTTTTTAACATCCTCAGCTTTAATACCTTTTTCCTTCATAGATTTCTTTGCCTCTTGCATATCTTTGGGACTGAGATATAATATACCCCTCTTCTTTGGAGTGGGTTTAGGTGGTGGTTCAGGAATAGTCCAATCATCATAATTTTTCAATATGTTATTCAATAATTCTTCAGCTTGACCAATAGTTCGTTCGCTGAAAACACAACCAGCACAAATATATAGGAAGTCCCTAGAAGCATCAGTTACTCCATTATAGAAGATATCAAGTATTTCATTTTTCTTAAGAGGATGATCAGGAAAAGCATTAAGTAACTGGAAAAGCCACCCCCAAGCTTGTGGGAGACTCTTCTTTAGTTTGAGCAAAGTTAAATATTTCCTATAAGGCAGCTTGTTTCATATGAGCAGGAAAATATTTTTCAGAGAAGTAATAAATCATATCTTGGGGACTACGCACACAACCATGAGCAAGAGTATGGTACCAAGCTTTAGCATCACCCTTTAATGAGAAAGGAAATAATTTGAGAATAAAGTAATAGTGAGTTTTATCATCATGAGCAAAAAGGGTGGCTATGTCATCCAACTTAGTAAGATGTGCCACAATAGTTTTAGTTTCATAACCATGGAAAGGATCAGATTCAACCAGAGTAATTAACTTTGGGTCGGCAGAGAATTCATAATCCTTGTCATCAATAAAGATAGGTGAAGTAGCAAACTTAGGATCACACTTCATTCTAGCATTTAGAGACTTTTCTTTATACTTGTGTAATAATTTCTCTAGATCATCTCTATCATTGCAAGCAAGAATATCTTTAGTTGCTTCTTCACTCATAACATAACCATCCGGTACCTTAGGCAATTCATATCTAGGAAGGCTAGTTCTAGCAGGTGTTTCAGGAGTTTCAGTTTCATGCTCATCATCAGATTCAACAACATCTTGTTGTATAACTATAGCAATATGTTTATCAAGAAATTCACCAAGTGGCACATCATCATTATCAAGCAAGGTACCAGCATCATCATAAGCATCATTCATAGTAGAAGTAGCATCACCAATAACTTTCGACATATCAGAATTAATAGCATGTGGTTGTGTTGCAAGTTTATTCATAACAGAAGGTGAATCTAAAGCAGAACTGGATGGCAGTTCCTTACCTCCGCTCATCCTTGAGGGAAATATCTTAGTCTTAGGATCCTTCAGATTCTTCATAGTGATAATATGGTAATAATCCCAAGTGACTCAACAAATATAGTTGTGGTCCCCAGCAACGGCGCTAGAAAAAGGTCTTGATAACCCACAAGTAGAGGGGATCGCAATAGTTCGAGGGTAGAGTATTCAACCCAAATTTATAGATTCGACACAAGGGGAGCCAAAGAATATTTGAAGGTATTAGCAGATGAGTTGTCAATTCAACCACACCTGGAGATTAATTATCTGCAGCAAAGTGATCAGTAGCAAAGTAGTTTGATAGTTTTGATAATAGTGACAGCAGCAATGGTAACAGTAATAGTGATAATAGTAGTTTGTAGCAAGTGTAACAGTGATGATAGCAATAGTAATGCAGCAAGATCAATAAGGATAAATTTGTAGTCATTGGATCGGTGACTTGTTGGATGATATTCATCTTGAGACAGATATAACCTAGGGTGATACGGCACTAGCTCCAGTTCATCGATATAATGCAGGCATGTATTCCGTAAATAGTCATACGTGCTTTATTAAAAGAACTTTCATGACATCTTTTGTCCTACCCTCCTGTGGCAGCGGGGTCCATATTGGAAACTAAGGGATATTAAGCCCTCCTTTTAATAGAGAACCGGAACAAAACATTAACACATAGTGAATACATGAACTCCTCAAACTACGGTCATCACCGGGAGTGGGCCTGGTTGTTGTCACTCCGGGGTTGCCGGATCATAACACGTAGTAGGTGACTATAACTTACAAGATCGGATCTATAACATGGATATAATGATGATAACATAAACGGTTTAGATATGAAATCATGGCACCCTGGCCCAAAGTGACAAGCATTAAGCATAGCAAAGTCATAGGAACATCAATCTAAGAACATAGTGGATACTAGGGATCAAGCCCTAACAAAACTAACTCGATTACATGATGAATCTCATCCAACTCCGCACCGACCAGCGAGCCTGCTAATGACAAAGAATGAAGATCCCCCTCTCTAGAGCCCCAAACGGACTCCAGATCTGCCCTCCCGAGGAAGAACAAGGCTTGGCAGCGGCTCCGTCTCACAGATCGTGATAATTCTTTCTCTTTGATTTTTTTCTGGAAATATGTGAATTTATAGTATCAGGGGGTCGTCAGCGGGGCCACCAGGTGTTACAACCCACCTGGGTGCGCCAGGAGAGGGGGCGCGCCCACACAGGGGCCACTCTCTGGTGGGTCTTGGCTCCAGAAATTCTTATTATTGATATAAAAAATCCTCGCAAAGTTCGTTCCATTTCGAGAACTTTTATTTCTGCACAAAAACAACACCATGGTAGTTCTGCTGAAAATAATGTCAGTTCGGGGTTAGTTTCATTCAAATCACGCAAATTCAAAACAAGAGGAAAAAGCGTGAGAAAAGGTAGATACATTGGAGACATATCAGCATCCCACCTTTCTTCATCAACAATTATCGGTTAGTATCGGTTGAGCCTAAGTTTTTGCTTCTTCACATGAGTTGTGCTATCCTTGAAATGTCATTTTATTTTCATTTTGCTTGTTGTTTTAATAAAATACTTAGATATGAAAGTTTTGAATACGAGAGAGTCCTCACATAGCTATCTATTTACTTAACTACTTGCTTGATCTTCACTTATATCTTTTTGGAGTAGCTTGTCATTTACTCTTGTGATTCACTTATATCCTATGAGTAAATTGTTGAATAAATTGAATATAATGAAGCTGAAATTATATGTTCATATCATG
This sequence comes from Triticum aestivum, assembly GCF_018294505.1. Classification (NCBI taxonomy): domain Eukaryota; kingdom Viridiplantae; phylum Streptophyta; class Magnoliopsida; order Poales; family Poaceae; genus Triticum; species Triticum aestivum. Next base: position 95,298,192 of record NC_057806.1, on the reverse strand, counting down.
CCTAGTGATAGCTTCACATTGGGTTTAGAAAGTGAAATCTTTTGAAGCTTGACAATCACAATATTGGTCATACAAGCAATTCATGAGTGATTAGTAGAAGGAACAGAATTTTCACATGCAAATACACTATCTTGGAAATCTTTTGTGATTGTGCGCCCCCATCAAAATATTATATGTGAAAATTGTTGATGTTGGACAAGGAAGACAACATAATGATTTATGTTTGTCCATATTCACATAGAAGTATATTGTCATAGATCCTTCAACATGTGGTGCTTGCCCCCCATCTTTGCTAGCCAAAAATTCTGCACCAAGTAGAGATACTACTTGTGCATCCAAAAACCCTAAGCTTTTGAATTGCAATGTATGTTTTTTTTAATATATTGAGTACATAAGATGATCAGCTTGTCTATTTTCTAACCATAGGTTAAGAAGATGCGGGAGGATGGGCAGGCAGTTAATGATGCCCTTTACACACTAGCAATGGGTCATGATACTCGGGTAAGACATTATGAATCTTGCGTTGTTGGAGATGTGCGCTACAACACCCTTGCACGCGATGAAGGCAGGAAGTCACAAAAAAGTGCCATCATGAGCACAGATACGTACAACAAAGAGACAACTGAAATGTATGCTAACATAACAGACATTGTTCAGTTGCAGTATATCTCCAGTTTCGAGGTTCATCGGTGTGCAGTTCTGTTGTGCTGTCGTTGGTATAACTGTTTCCAAGATCTCAAAACCCGGAGCTGATGATTATTTCAAATCCATTAATGTCAATGTGGTGTACCAGACCTACGAGCCTTTTATTTTGGAAAATTAAGCAACACTTGAGAGTATTGCAAAGGTTTGAGAAGAGGAATTCGTTTAATGAAGTTGCAGAACAAGATGATGCTTACACTGCTCCTGATGTAGAAGATTCCACAGATGTTCCTAATATCTTTGAGAACCATCACGTCAATGAAGCTGGCGAAAAGATTTCCTGTCGGGCTTTGGACATACGAGAGTTGATCAATAAGAAACCAACTATCTAGGACATTGAGGATGAAGAAGAAGATGACATTGGGGGGATTACGATTCAGACTGATACACATGGCAAAGATGTTAACGCTGCTGCTACGGATGATGATTAGATTGCTTTTGTCGTATGTGCCTGTCAAAAGACATTTTTATCTACTATGTGAAATTGTGTTTGCTATGACAACTGAAACCTGATGAAGTTGTTGTTTAATATTTTGCTATGAGAACATCACTTATTATGTATGTTGATTTGTGTGGTGATTGTATGACGACTAAAACATGATGACATTGTTGTTTAGTTGTACTCATATTTGGTTGTGAAACTTGTATTTGATGGCATAGTTTGCTGTTCGACTACAATTTGCTCGATGTCTTCGAATGAGAACAAAGTTCACCCGACAGGGCCTCTGCTAATTTATTTATTTATTAGCAAAAGGGCCTCTGCTATTTATTTATTTATGAGCAAAAGGGGATACCGCCGATTTCCATTAGTAGAAATCATTAGATGTTCACAACACTATGCCCAGCCTGCTAAACAGATTTCATTCATTACTAGTTTCAGCAAAGTGCTCAAGTCATAGCCACTGAATACATCATGAGTGCTACATACACTGCAAATAAAGAGATAATCATCCTACAGAGCACATCTATTTTTCCCATTATCTTCACAAGCTCTTTCATCTCCTCATTGTTGTCAAGGCCGTTCAGCAGCAGTTGCTTGCCCATGATCAAAGGAACTGCATCTTTAACCTTTTTCTCTGCATCTTCCTTTTATGTCGTTCCTTCAGTTACTTGTCCAACACCCCGACCTGCTGGTATTGGGATTCCTCGGCTAACCAAATAACTAGTGTAGTTGCATTCCCCACATCAACAACTTCCCAGAAATACAAATCACACAAATCTTCCCATTTCTGCACGAATCAAATTGGAAGATCATCAACCAAACTATTAAAAAATCAGCAAATGAAAGCAGCAGAACAACACTTAAACATATTATTACCCCATGATTCAGGCATTTATAGAAGACTCGGCCAGGGTTGAGGATTGTGGTTGAGACGCAACGGATCACTCTGCGTGATTTGCAGCAGTGGCACCACACCAACGGCAGCGGGTTGCGATGAGCAACCGGCTGCGGGGCGTGTGTCAGCGGGTGTGTGATGAGACCCACAGGCGATGGTACGTGTGGCGACTTGGCGCATATATGGTTGTAGCATGTTGAAGAGCAGGTGGACGAGCCACCAGCGGACATGGTTACTGCGGCCAGAGCTTCTGATGCTAGGCAGAGTAAGTAGAGAAGAGGAGAAGCGAACATTGGTTATGTCAGTTTCATTACTTGCAGAGTAGAATAGCACCATATATAGTCATAGTCTAGGTTTGGATTTGAACCAGCTACATAAGCACGTCTCTCTTTTTTCTAAAACTTAGCAACATCGCTTCACTGGTACACTAGCTTGTTCTGTATGCCTTCTCAAGTCTTTGATTTTTTTTTGTGAGGAAGGAAGGAGGACAAAATTGAGGGTTCCTAGGACTCGAACCCAAGACCTCTCGGTTGAAAACCATGGGTGCTAGTCACTTATGTGGCGAACGTTCCCTCGGAGGAGGACGGTGTTGGGGACACACATAATAGGCATGCCAACGAAGGGTCAAAATATCATAAAGCATGTGGTCCACATAGCATGTGGGTCCAGATAAATCTCATACAGACGTACTATCCACTTGTACATATCAACGTACCATCCACTTGGAAGACAGTCAAGAACTCGGTCGTATGGATCACTCAGATATGCGAAGACCAAACAGTCGACAAGGCAGTCGAAGCATCATTCTCATAGTGGAGGTTTCGTAGTGGGCTGACATTATGGCATTCATGCCCTCTTTTGTAACATAGTAGGTGAGGGGTGACACACTCTATATAAGACACCCACCACCACTAGACTTGGCAGGTTCTCATTCTTCTCCCTCGACTCTCTCGCCATTAGTCTCAGGACTTAGCTCTGGCATGGGGATCCATTCTCGTCTCTCTCTCATTGTAATATCCAGATACATACTTAGATAAAACAAAGCCTCTCTGGAGCACGAGACGTAGGGATGTTATCTCCACCGCGAGAGGCCCAAACTCGCTAAAACCACCGTGTCACCGATATGCATCTCGATAGGTCATGCTCCTTTACTCTATCCCCTATTATTGTCGGAATTGTTCCCACGACAATTGGCGCCCACCATGGGGCATGGTATTTATCGAGCCATGATGCAGATGGTCATTTCTTCAAACACTGGCGGCATATTAATTCCCACTGAATGGTCGAAAGCAGAAGAGAAACATACATCCATCCAAATTCCAAGCACATACAAGAATTGATGATGTGGAAGCAGGAAACCAACTGCGCCTCCACGCATGGCCACCAGCGTCGTTCGCCCTGTCGTCGTCTCCGTAGCCGGCTGTGCCTCCGCACGAGGCCACCTGCTCCATCCACCTCATCGTCGTCACGCATGACCGCCTGCATCGTCATCATGCGCGGCCACTGGCGCCGTCCGCCTCATCCTCATCTCCGACCTCGGTGCAGCCGAGAGGACCTCATCTACGACGTCGTTGTTGAGCCTCCATGCACGACCATTGGTGAAGTCCGCCTCTTCATTGTCATGCATGACCGCCGGTGCCATTCGCCTCGTCGTTGACTTCGACCTAGTGTTCTCGACTGCTCAGCGGTGTCCTCCGCAAGGGAGGCGCATGCCCGACACGGCTTAGGCGCGCAACGTTGCTTCCTCTGGCGCCGGTAGTCGGCCACGGTCTTGGTGCCGGTGGAGCTCTGCGGTGGTGACCTACGAAACAACCTCTACCCACAACTGCTGGCTGTTCAGAATTGAAGAATCAATGCCTCGTAAGTGCATGCATAACGTGGGTTGTTTCCTCGGTCAATTAACATGCAGGAAAAAGGGAAACAGAAGGACGTGAAGGAATCTTCAATGCCGGATTAATTGGCTACCTCATTAATTAGTCATTCAAACAAGGTGCGTTGATCCATTTTTTCCGCAGCCTCTAGCACAAATGCAGCTTGCATTGACTTCAAGTCGGCCCAGCCACTCCGTTACTCCGAATCGGTACTCTGATATGCTCAGACAAGCACAAGTCTACACTCAGACAGATGCAACACTCGGGTACACCTTGTTTTCTTGGACACGTTCAGGCCACTAATGTGCAGGCACTTGATCATTTGTGTGTTCCCACTCAGTCGAACGCCTCCTCGACGACATGCTCAACTTGGTCGCCCCGCATGTTAGCCGCATGACTGGGCACATCTTCATCAACTTACTTCAGTCGGACGTCCTACGCCTCGTCACTCCGCGGGACGCGTCTATTTCACTTGAATGCCCCGCGTCTCGTCACTTCACGGGACGCGTCTACTTCACTCGGACACCCCGCGGGACACGTTTATTTCACGCACAAGCCCCGCCCCTCGTCACTCCGCAGGACGCGTCTACTTTACTCAGACGCCCCGGCGTCGTCACTCAGCGGGACGCGTCTGCTTCACTCGGACGCACCGCGCCTTGTCACTCCGTGGGACACATCTACTTGACTCGGACGCTCCGCGCCTCATTTCCCTGCGGGACGCATCTACTTCACTCGGACGCCCCCTCGCGTCGCCACTCCGCTGGATGCGTCTACTTCACCCGGGCGCCTTGCGCCTCGCCATTCCGTGGGACGCGTCTACTTCACTCGGACGCCCCACGCCTCGTCACTCCATGGGACGCGTCTAGTTCACTCGGAAGCCCCACGCCTCGTCGCTCCGTGGGATGTGTCTAATTCACTCGGACGCCCCACGCATCGCCATTCAGTTGGTCACCTCATCACCACTCGGCCGCCCCACGCATCGCCACTCGGTTGGTCACCTCATCACCACTCGGCCGCCCCGCGCGTCCCCACTCGGTTGGTCACTTCGTCACCACTCGGCTGCCCTGTGTGTTGCTTCTCGGTTGGTCACCTCATCACCACACGGCCGTCCCGCGCGTCGCCTCTCGGTTTGTCACCTCATCACCAGTCGGCCGTCTCGCATGTCGCCACTCAGTTGGTCACCTCATTACCACTCGGCCGCCCCGCGCGTCGCCACTCTGTTAGTCTCCTCATCACCACTCGGCCGCCCCGCACGTCGCCACTCGGTTGGTCACCTCATCACCACTTCGCCACCCGCGTGTTGCCTCTTGGTTGGTCACCTTGATACGTCTCCAACGTATCTATAATTTTTGATTGCTCCATGCTATATTATCTACTATTTTGGACTATATTGGGCTTTATTTTCCACTTTTATATTATTTTTGGGACTAACCTATTAACCGGAGGCCCAGCCCAGAATTGATGTTTTTTGCCTATTTCAGTGTTTCGAAGAAACAGAATATCAAACGAAGTCCAAACGGAATAAAATCTTCGGGAATGTGATTTTCTCACCGAACGTGATCCAGGAGACTTGGACCCTGCTCCAAGGAACAAAAGAGGTGGTCACGAGGGAGGGGGACAGCCCCCCTAGGGCGCGCCCCCATGCCTCGTGGGCCCCTCATTGCTCCTCCGGCGTACTTCTTCCTCCTATATATACACACGTACCCCCAAACAATCAGAACAGGAGCCAAAAACCTAATTCCACCGCCGCAACTTTCTGTATTCACGAGATCCCATCTTGGGGCCTGTTCCGGAGCTCCGCCGGAAGAGGGACATCATCACGGAGGGCTTCTACATCATCATAGCCTCTCCGATGAAGTGTGAGTAGTTTACCTCAGACCTTCGGGTCCATAGTTAGTAGCTAGATGGCTTCTTCTATCTCTTTGAATCTCAATACAAAGTTCTCCCCCTCTCTTGTGGAGATCTATTCGATGTAATCTTCTTTTTGCGGTGTGTTTGTTGAGACTAATGAATTGTGGGTTTATGATCAAGTCTATCTATGGATAATATTTGAATCTGTCGGCGTTCTGGGAACGGAGGTCCCGACTTGCCTGCCTGCGGCCTATGGCATGGCTCAAAGGGGGGCCCAGCACGGCCAATCTTCACCAACACAAACTCATGACCCTCGCGAGGGGCCAAGCCTCGCGGGGCGGACGACACAGAGCTTCCTCAGGCACGGCCTTGTCAGGCTGGCTCACGAGGAGGCGGAGAGATCAAGGCGGGGTACCTCGCGAGGTGCCCGTGACGCAAGCCATGACGACTCAGGGCGCCAGGCCCACTACTAGGAAAAGGGCTATAGATAGGATTGATACTAATGGCGCACCAGGGAAGTAGTGCGCCACTACTATATACTAATGGCGCACCTGTTGGTGATGCGCCATTAGTGTGGAAGACACTAATGGCGCACCAGAAACAGGGTGCGCCCCTAGTATTAATTTTTTTTCCATTTTTCCATACATACTAATGGCGCATCAGGTCGACAATGCGCCATTACTAGTTCCAACTAGTAATGGCGCACCAGGCAGAGAGTGCACCATTGCTGTAATTTTTTTCTTATTCTTTTTCTGCAAAACTACTAATGGCGCACCGTTTCACAGTGCGCCATTACTAGTTTAAACTAGTAATGGCGCACTATTACATGGTGCACCATTAGTATATATATTTATATTTTTTACTTTTTTGCAAAACTTCTAATGGCGCACCACCTGCAGGTGCGCCATTAGTAACCAGGGTTACTAATGGCGCATTTCCTTATGGTACGCCATTAGTATCCTGGGACCCCAACAAGATATTTTGGACAGCCCCACACCTACCCACTCACTTTCCCCACTTCATTCCCTCCACCTCCTTCTCCAAGCTTTCGGCTGCCTCCTCATCCTCACCTCATTTCCACCATAGGTTCATCAAAATTAAGTGGTGAAATTACCTTTTTTTGATAGGTAAGTAAGGGGAAAGCTATCTTCATGATGTAGATCTACTTTTTTTCTCCCTAGCTCGCTCCAACAACGTGCACATGCACTTTTTGTGGCCTAGATAGATCTATGTATGTTTGTGGTGTTGCATGTGTTTGTGGTGTTGCATATATGTTTGTGTTTGAAGGTACCGGTATTTGAAATGCGATAGTTGCCAATATTTTGCTGGAATGTTTTGATTCATTTCCGTTTCGGCAAGAATTTTGGCACTATGCATTCTTTTTGGTCCTATTTTTAGGGAAGGTCATGACAAATTTTTTCTTGGTTCTAAAATATCGTTTTGCTCTACCCCGCAGGCGACCATGGTCCGCACGATGACTGAAGGCATCGTGAATAGGTTTTTGAGCTCCACGAAGGCCGAGATGCTTCAAAAGAACGAGACGGAGATAAGATGTCCGTGTCGAAGATGCAAGCTGAAGAGCCTTATTGCGGACCCGGATTCCGGGCAGGTGCGGGACCACCTGCTCTTGCGTGGTTTCATGGATGGCTATCGGTGGCAAGGTGATGAAGATGACTATGAAGTCGTCCATGGCCGGGGCCGGGCAAGAAATGAGGAAGGGCAACAAGACAAGTACCACCGCGGCGAGGGCGAGCGAGAAGACGAAGAATCTCTAGGACATGATCACGATGGTGATGCTGTACACAGTCATCATGTAGAAGATGTCGTATATGATGATGAGGAAGATCAAGACGAAGGGCATGATCATGAAGATGAAGATGCCAGAGCAGACGACGATGGAGGCTGGGTGCAGGACCCTCATATTCAAGAGCTGCTTCTCAAGCAGACGGATAACGCAAGAGCTGCCGCCCGAGAGAAAGCCAAGCTGGATCAACTGGAGATAGACGCGGTTACTCCATTGTATGAAGGATGCAGGCCCGAGGATACCCGCCTGAAAGTAACGCTCATGGCTCTGGAGATGAAGGTAAAACACAAAATGACCGACGCATGCTTCGACAAGAACATGTCATTCTAGCACGAACGTCTTCCCAAGGGGAACAAGTGCCCGACCAGTTTCGAGGAGGCGAAGAAAATCATGTGTCCTTTGGATTTACCGCACGTGAAATACCATGTGTGCATGAACAATTGTATCATTTATCGGGACGAGCACGCGGAGTCGACCATATGTCCGGTGTGCGGCATCACTCGATACAAGAAGAGGAAGAAAGCTCCTCGAAAATTGGTGTGGTACTTTCCGATCACTCCTCGTCTGCAGCGGTATTTCGCGGACCGTAAGTTAGCAAAGCTCTTGCGTTGGCATGCGGATAGGGAGGAGAAGAAGCGGGAAGATGACGGAAATGATCCGAAGATAAATAAGAAAGACAAGATGCTGAGTCACCCTAAGAATGCGAGCCAGTGGCAAGCGTTGAACTTCAAATATCCAGAATTTGGGAAGGATCCAAGGAACATCGTGCTGGGCGCGAGCACCGATGGAGTCAATCGGTTTGGCAGCCAGAGAAGCACACATAGCACCTGGCCTGTGTTTGTGTGGATGTACAACCTTCCCCCTGGTTGCGCATGAAGAGGAAGTACATTCACATGAGTATGCTAATTGAAGGGCCGAAACAACCAGGGAACGACATCAATCTGTATCTGGGGCTGCTGAAGGAGGAGCTAGACACGCTGTGGAAAACGCCAGCCAATACGTGGGACGCCGCAGAGAAAGAATATTTCCCTATGAGAGCCGCACTGCTCACGACGGTGCACGACTATCTCAGTTACGGATATCTCGCGGGGCAGGTAGTCCATGGATTTTCTGGATGCGTAAGGTGCATGGATGACACAACGTATCGCCAGCTAGATAGAGATCCCGGGTCTTCGAAAACCGTGTTCATGGGACATCAAAGGTGGCTTCGCGACGATGACCCGTGGAGGAAACGCAAGGATCTGTTCGATGGTGAAATCGAACCCCGAAAACGCCCGTGTACGAGGAGCGGCGAGGAAATAGACGAGCTATTGAAAAATTGGAAAGACTGCCCACTGCCGGAAAAGAAGCAAAAGGCGCCAGAGCCGGGAAAGAAGCGAAAGGCGCCAGAGCCGCTGCTAAAGGTATGGAAAACGAGGTCTGTTTTCTGGGACTTGCCATACTGGAAGATCCATTGTGTGCCTCACAGCCTTGATGTCATGCATATCACGAAGAACGTGTGCGAGAGTCTGCTTGGTACCCTGCTCAACATGCCAGAGAGGACCAAAGATGGGCCGAAAGCAAGGGCAGACTTGAAATCAATGGGCATCAGGAAGGAGCTTCACGCTAATGATGATGATGATGATGATGATGATGAGGCGAAGCAGGACACAGAAAGTCATCGCAAAGGCAAAAAGGCCAAGAAGACCGAAAATGACTACCCTCCCACGTGCTTCACTCTAAGTCAGGAGGAGATCGAGCAGTTTTTCACCTGCCTCCTAGGAGTAAAACTTCCTTACGGTTACGCGGGGAAGATAAGAAGATACCTAGACCCAGCGAAGCAGAAGTTCAGCGGGATGAAGTCTCACGACTGTCACGTGCTGATGACGCAGATACTTCCAGTTGCAATCCATGGGATCATGGACACGCACGTACGTGAAACGCTATTTGGCCTATGCAACTTTTTCGACGTCATCTCTCGGAAGTCGATTGGCGTGAGGCAACTCATAAGGCTACAGGAAGAGATCGTGGTGATACTATGCGAGCTTGAGATGTACTTCCCGCCCGCATTCTTCGACGTTATGGTGCATCTGCTGGTCCATATCGTAGAGTATATCATCCAACTCGGGCCGACGTTCCTGCACAGCATGATGCCGTTTGAAAGGATGAATGGTGTCATCAAAGGATACGTTCGCAACATGTCATGTCCAGAGGGAAGTATAGCTAGGGGCTTTCTGACCGAAGAGTGCATCTCCTACTGCACGAATTATCTAGGCATCGAGAACCCCGTCAGCAGGCACCTCGGCAGGCTCGCTGGATGGGGTCACCGTGAGGGTCGCCGCGAAATGCATGTCGACTTCGAGGGTCGACTCACCGACTTTGAAAGAGCAAACCTAGTCGCTCTACAACACATAGACGTGGTCGATCCTTGGGTGGTAGAGCACAAAACCTTTATTGAGAAGACGTACAATGACCGAGGCCAACAGAGGATGGACGGAGATATACTCAAAGAGCACAACTCATGTTTCACGCGTTGGTTCAAGCAGAAGCTTCTGTCGTACCCTTTACATGAGGATTCTTCTACGGAAGAACAACTCATATTCGCCTTGTCACAGGGCGCCGAACACAACCTGATGACCTATGAGGCGTATGATATCAATAGCTACACATTCTACAGCGAGGACAAGGACGTGAAGAGCGATGGTTATCAGAACTCCGGGGTAACGATGGAATCCTGCACTGGCAACGACAAGGACATATACCACGGAAGGATCGAGAAGATCTGGGAGCTGAGCTACGCTGGAGAGAAGGTCCCGATATTCCGTGTCAGATGGGCCAAGAGCGTCCTAAAAGAAGACCGGTATTTCACCACCATGGTTATACCCGAAGCCAAATCCAAGACCGCAGGCGCAAACGTCACCGCGAAAAATGAGCCATGGGTACTGGCTTCCCAAGTGGACCAATGCTTCTTCATTACCGACCCGTCAAAGCCTAGTCGTGTTGTTGTGAGGAGAGGCAAAAGGAAGATCATCGGAATGGATGGAGTAGCCAATGAGCAAGACTTCGACAAGTACGGCGACCCGAAGATCAAACGTGACGACGACGATGAAGTAGCAGCACACACCACAAGAAGAAGCAGGACCACCCTACCTAAAGGACGTCCGTTCCACAGAAGAACTCCATTTGCGAAAAAGAAGGGCAAGAAGATTGTGAACAGATAGCTAGCTAAGATCGATTGTATTTAAATCGTAGTCTTCATTTGTCGATTGTATTTCATGGGCACTTTTTGATATCATGAATATTTTTAAATTTCATGGGCACTTTTTGAATTCATGAGGACACTTGATCTCGATCCCCCTCCATCTCGATCTCGATCCCACCCGCACCCTCCCCTGCTAGCTAGCTCCACCGCCGCCGACGACCCACCGCAAACCTCCCCCGCTCCACCATCGCCGACGAGCACCCTCCCCCCGCACCCCTGGGGGGGGTTATTACTGTTTTTATAAAAAAATATTACTGTTATGATTTAAACAAGTTTGAACATATTTAAACACAAATAAATATCAAACAGGATTTAAAATGCATAAAAAAATATTGGGGAGCCTGGGAATTGAACCCAAGACCTCCTGGTGTGTGTGCTGCGTATTGACCAGTCGGGCTAGTGGGCGGGGTCTGTTGTAGATAGGGTTAGGTTGTATATAACCTGACAAGTCGGGCTAGATTAAATTACTTATGGCGCACCCCTCGATGGTGCGCCATTGCTATGGATGTACTTATGGCGCACCCCTGGGTGGTGCGCCATTGCTATGCCTCCCCCACACTAAAATCCCCAATCTCCATTTCTCTCTAATCCCTCCACTGCCTCGTCTCACCCGCGCCTGACCACCACCGCCCACCACTTCCCCCGTGCTCGCCGTCCCCGGCCGTGCTTGCTTCCCCCGCCGCACCCGACCACCTCCCTCACCGTCCCCCCTC
>NC_057806.1:95209857-95286308 GCF_018294505.1 Triticum aestivum | reverse complement strand
CTCCCGAGCGCGACAGCTAGGGTTCCTAGCCACCGCCACCGCTGCTGGCCCGCCGCCGCGGCACGCCCAGCCGGCCGAACCCTCCGCTGCCCCGCCTCCGGTACAGGACCCCAGCAGCGCCTTCCCCCATTAAGCAGCCGCTCCCACCAGCGACGCCCCCCTCCCTGGAGCAGGCGCTCCTGCCTAGCAACGCTGCCGCCCGGAGCTACGCCGGCGACCAGTCCGTAGGCAGGTAGCCACCACTCCTTCGTCCTTCGTCCCTCTTCCCTCACCCCCTCCCTCCTTCCTCTTGCATCCTCTGTTCAATTTTTTGCTTGTTGCGTGATTTTTCCAGAGCATGCTCAAGTTTACATGTGAAAGGATTGTGCTTTATAAGTGTTTGTGATAATGCCTCTAAGGGAGGGGGGCATCGCGTCATTAGTCTCTATATCAGAGTCTTTTTTTCCTAGCCGTGTTGTCACCGAAAAATGCAATAAATTCTCATGGTTCGAAACCTTTGATACTTGGCTTCTCCAAATGAGAAATTTATGCATGTAATAATTGGTTTACCTTAGTTTGCAGAAATATGAAATTAAGCCTTACTTAGTAACAATGTTTCAAGAAGATCAATTTGGAAGCTCTGCTTCACAGGATGCCTTCAGACACTTGCACATATCTGTCTAACTCATGCATTATTTCATCTATTAGACACTTCAAAGTGATGGCTATTTCCTTTACCTTAGAGGAAAAACAAAATAATATCTTCTACTTTGCCTAGAGGAAATATAATTTCATGGACTACTTGTTATATCAAATTTTTAGCTAAGTTTTGTCTCCCTGCGAAAATTGGGCAAATTCCTTCTCAAAATCACATGTTTTAACTAGGAAGAACCTGAGACACTATGGCATCAACACTTGTAAGAGAAGAAATAGCACGAGAATGAAGATTATATTAAAAAATGGTATTAGTAGTGGTAAACAAGCATATAATCCCTCCCAGGTAGTAACAATAACTTTATGCAGGAGAGTGAAAGAAGAAGCATAGGCAATCAGGTTCGATCACGGTTGGAGAAAAATTGAGGCATTTGTTGGCTCCAAGACTGTGATACAGGTATATACATGTGCTCTGCTTACTTGATCATACAGAAGATTTTCATATAAGAGTTACGTTTCAAGTTGCTGAACCTTTTCATATAAGTTTGCTTCCAAGGAGTTGTTCTCTGTCTGGTCCAATTCTAAAGAAATAAAAAGTGAATAGTTTGTTTGTTCCCTGTGTGGTCACTCTATTTTTTGGGTACTGACATTAGTTATGTTTGTTAGCAGCAAGATATTTAAATGAAGCTTGTTCTTTTTCAACTGTTCAACTGATGCCATGAAACTGAATATAGTAGTTGAAAACCCTGTTTTTCTTCCTGATCGTGAAAATTTGAAGTCCTGTTTGTGTTTTGGTTTTGTTGGTTGAGAATTATGTTTAGTTTTTCATTTCATGGGTGCTGTAAAATGTGCAGGTGGTGAGTTGAGGCTCAGCATACAGCTTGTTTGTACTAACCAAGAGGACGAGGTATGTTGCTTGCCCAAGCTAAGTGACACGTACGCGCCAAGTTTTCTGTTATATAATTACCTGTTAGTGCTTAGTTAAACTGCATGATACGGCCATAGCAGATGGATGGTACTAGGTGTTGTTTTGTTTCTTGCCAATGTATTCAGAGAGCAGATGTGCCACTGCAGATTTCTTTTCTTGAAGGCAGCTCACATAAGTTGAGCTACAAGTGAACAACTTGCTGCTATTAGATCTGGAATGGAAGCTTACATAAGTTGAGCTGATTTTTGTCCATATGAAAGCAGAGGACCATATGGTCTGTGGCCTTTTCATCCATATGAAAGTAGAGGCACATTGTGGTGCTAGTTTGCTGGGTTTTGTCTCCGACCATCGTGTCGTGATGAATTTGCAGGTACCCCGAGAGGCCCTTGAGTTTGCCGGAATGTCGATTAACTTCCGTTCCGGCAAATTCGGGTACTCCATATGTCCTATTTTCAGCAAAGGTCATGCTGAAATTTTCCGTGAATTTTAGCATGACTTTGCTAAAAATAGGACATATGGGGTACTTGCGATAATGCATGGGCCGGGGTATCTTAGTACTTAATTAAGTAGGATCAACTGCCCCTTTATTCTTCCTGCATTAAACCATAGGTGGCAATAGAGCCAAGTGATTAGGCCCAACTTAGAATTCTCCTTAGCATTGATAAACCCTAGATGATAAACCCAACATAGGTGGCAATAGAGCCAAGTGATTAGTGCCTAGTGATTAGGCCCAACCTAAGGTGCCTCGGCATCGATAAACCCTAAATGATGAAAACTTAACTTGGCTGCCCCGGATGCCTCGGTGTCGATGAGAACCTAAATGATGTACGCTTAGGCTTTTAGGGTGCCTTGGCGTCGACAAACCCTAAATGATGAAAGCTTAGGCTTTTAGGGTGCCTCGGTGTCGACAAACCCTGAATGATGAGACCATGATCTTGTTCCTTGACAATAACCAACTTTTTGACCAAACTTTTTTCCTATTTAGAGCGAAACATGGCCCACAACGATGAGGCCGGTGGTTCGGGCGGCAAGCAATTCTGGGAGCTGTCCCAGGAGATGGAGGAACAACCTCACCGCTATGAGGACGCCGCGGAAGACACTGATCCTGATTACACAACCCCTAGTGGCGTCGGGGATGACACCACTGATGGTGCCGCCGAGGATGCCACCACTGATGATGGCGGCGCACACACAGATGGCAGCCAACCGAAGAAGCAAAGGAAGGACCGGCGCCCGAATGCGCTCCGCACCCTCAAGGAGTAATTCACTCAAGTGGACTCCGACGGGAATCCAACGGAGCCCAAACATATAGTCAAGGGGTACTCGCTTCAGCTCGGGTGCATTCTCCGGAGCACCGTCTCGATCAACACCGAGAACCTTAGGCATAAGGACCGAGGGAATTTGCGCAACCTCCTCTTCACGAAGCTGCACGAATGATACAAGTTCCCCGCCGAATTTGAAAACACACGCCTCTCAGGGAATAAAGTGAACAGTGCCGCCCTCACGAAGATGAGCACGGCCCTGTCTACTTGGAAAAGCGCAGTGAAGAGAATGATTGATAAAGGTGATAGTTATGAGAAGATCAAGGCGAAATATCCTTTGATGAGCGAAGATGAGTACAAGGAGTTCAAGATCAAGTGCGAGAGCAGTGCAACCTCCGAATCAAGTCAGTGGGGGAAAGAAATGCGGGAGTTGAACTTAGGGGAACATAAACTCGGTCCCGGCGGTTACAGAGTGGCAGAGCCTATATGGGACAAGGAGGACGCGGAGCGTGCCGAGCAAGGCCTACCGCCCCGCTTCGAGAAATACAGCGGTGACAAGCAGACCAGGAACTATGTCAGGGCCCGGTACAAGGAGAACCCGATAACAAAGGAGCTTACCACGGATCCGAAGACAAGGGCGCTTGAGCTTCTTCTGGTAAGGAATACACCCCCGCGTAATTAGCTCCATATGGTTGCACTCTAATTAATCCCCAATATTTCTAAATGGTTCACGTTCCTTTCGCAGGACACTGAAAGCAGTAGCGCGGGGTCGTCTAAGAGCTCCCCTTTTGACACCCCTTTAAATAGGGCGTTGAACGTAATGAAAAACAAGGATAAGCTCACTAAGCCGACATCAGCTGGTCGTGTGGCCGACAAAGGCTTGTCCACAAAATGGGGGTCATACTATACCGCTGGTGTGCGGAAGGAGAAAAAGACCACCTCGGAAAGCCATACGCGCGAGGTTGAAGAACTCAAGCTACAAGTGGCGCGGATTCCGGAGCTTGTCCAAGAGCAAGTGCAACAACAACTTGGAACGACGCTCAACGCCATGGTGCCTACGTTGATTCATGGGCTGACGACGTGGATTGCGGGCGGCCAACAGGGGCTCCCCCGGTTCCCAGCTTCACGGCCAGCAACTCGCACAGTGCGCAGGCGGCGCCATTGGTTTCTCCGGCGGCAGCGCCATTGGTGTCTCCGACGGAGGCGGTATTCGTGTCTCCGGCGCCGGCACGGGCATTGGAGCTTAATGCACCCGGGTGTACGCCGGCTGGCACCTCGCCAGCAAGCGCCCCCTCCGTCAGTTGCACGCCCGCCGTTGGCGGTGCCTCGACATTAGTCGAGCTTGACGGCATCACGGTAACCAAGCCTCTCGATCGATGACTTCATCTCCTTGCCTTTGATTGGGCATCCCTAACGCCCTGTACATGTTTTCGTAGGGCACCGCCGACGTTCCTTGCACTCTTCTGCACTTCGTGGGCGCCGAGTTGGTCGATGTCGCCAAGGGCAGAATCGTTCAACTGGGCAACCCCAAGTTCCACGGTAATCCGATGCCACCCACAATGTATAGGGTTGAAGTGGTTCAGGTGCTGCCAGGTTGCGACGAGCTGTTACCTCCGATTCGACCCGCTGGGGCCGACGAAGAAGATGAGATGACCCTCAGCACCTACGTAAACTGGCCCCTGCTTTGGCCGAAGAGCCAGATTCATTTGGGGGCGGGGGACACCACCCCACAGACAAGACCGCCAGTCGTGCCAGCGCCAAGCCATGGCAAGAACGCCGCAACGCTACCGGACCTGCCGGACATCCCTATGGCACAGGATCCGGACGGCGACGACAACGACGATGGTACATTTACCAAAGTTGATAAGTACTTTGCCGAACATGGGTACGCTGACGAGTTCTGCGGGCCTCTTTCTCAAGAACCCAACCAAGATGACCACGATCTAGCTGGTACGGCGGAGAAATCCAATTGCAACATGCGTCGTCTGGCATTCAGTTCTCAGGACACGCCTCCAGCTCCCGCCTTCACCGAGCCTCAGATAGCTGAGGTGCGAAATATTATCAGCCCCAACACGCTCAAGAAGGCGGTCTTTGAGCAGAACTCGGTCCCATTACAGGAGATCAAGAAGAAGGGACGGAAACGAAAGACTAACAAGGGCGCCGGTGCGAGCCAGCCGGCACCGAGTTCGATCCGTGCTCAGGACGGGCCACCTTCACCTAAGGATATCTCGAGGAGGGTGCATGTGGCGGGTAGGGCGACGCTACGGCCAAATATGCTGAATGCTGCAACCGGTGCTATGCAGAGTCTGCATGACAGTGTTCTTTCTTTGGAGAAGCGGCGTCTCAGAGAGAAGGATGTGGCATACCCGGTTTTCTTGGCCAAGGTGCTAGAGGGCAAGGGCTTTGTGGATGGAGACATCGGGGGTACGATCGTCCTGCGGTTTGATGACATCTTTGCTATGTTTAACCTTCATCCGCTGCACTACACCTTCGTTCGACTGTTTTCGCTGAGTATGGAGATGCGGATCATTAAAGACAAGACCCCGGACATCGTGATAGTCGACCCCTTCTACATGTGTGCCAAGCACTTGAGCAGCGCTGGGGACCCAAGAGGCAATCCACACACCACACACTGGAGTAGGGTATTACACCACAACGGTGGCCCGAACCAGTATAAACCCTGTGTCCCTTGTGTTGTTCTTTTCATAGCTTTGATCCTAGCGTGGCGGAGGGGTGCAGGTAGGCAGGAGGCGAAATCTCCACGCACATCCCAGTGTTCGAACCTCAAGGGTCCGCCGGAACCCAAAATCCGACATTTGGTGCGCCAGGTAGGGCTGCGCCGGAATTCGTCTTCCACCGCCCCGCTCTCCTCCAAAATCACGCTCATGTCTGACGCACGTCGGGCCCGCGCGGATCGCCGGGCCGCCCTCGCTTCCCGCATCACCCAGACAGCCCCTGTCGGCGGGTGTCCTCGCCATTCCCCGTCACCTGCCGTCAACGCCGCCACCGGCCCGGTGGGGGGCGAGCAGCAAGCATCATCTCAGCATCCATCTGTGCGCCAAGACGGCCGCACCGCGGCTCCCTCGCTCGCCCCAGCTAGATCTTCGTCCCGCGCGCTCCGCGCGCCCATGGAGGCTCGGGCTGCACTCATCGCGGCAAACGAGCTCCTGCGCTACCGTCCCATCAACGACGTCTATGAAGAATGGCTTGGCCGCGTCGCCGAGCTCGTCCGCGCTGCAGGGGGTTCTTCTGTGCCGCCCGTTCCGCTGCACCGCACCTCGCCCCGCGCGGGTGACGAGGCTCCGGCGGCGCCCCGGCCGCCTCCTCCCCAAGAAGACGCCATGGCTCCAAGGCGCGTGGCCCCTGGGCGGAACCCGCTCCGTCAGGTGCCAGCGCGGCAAGAGTAGAGCTACCAAGAAGTCCCTCGCCCGCCAGAAGCTGCCCGGGCGCTCCCTGCTCCAGCACGTCGCGACCGTCCTCCTGCTCCGGCGCGTGGGGACATGCAAGACCAGGCTCTCCATCACCCAAGGCCTCCCGTGGCCACGGTAGGCTGCCGCGCCTACACCACCGAGCTGTGCAGCATCGCGTGGCCAGGCAAGTTCAAGCTGGACCTGCCTCCTCGCTACGACGGCACGGCCGACCCTGCGGAGTTCCTCTAGCTCTACGAGCTGGGCATCGAAGCTGCCAACGGAGACGAGAGGTGATGGCGAACTGGTTTCCCATGGCGCTCAAGGACGGGGCCCGCACCTGGCTCCTGAACCTGGCTCCAGGCACAATCTCCTCCTGGGAAGAGATGCGCACCTGCTTCATCGCCAACTTCCAAGGTACTCGCGACCGGCCACCCGCCGTGAGCGAAATGCGCCGCGTCAAGCAACAACCCGGGGAGACCCTGCAGAAGTACATCAAGTGCTTCAACAACGCACGCCTCAAGATTCCCAAGGTGACTGAAGATGCCATCATCTCAGCCTTCTCCGACGGTGTGCGCGACGTCAAGATGAAGGAGGAGCTGGCGATGCATGAAGACCTGTGCAGTTCGTTGGAGCTGTTCAACTTGGCGAACAAGTGCGCCAGGGCTGAGGAAGGGCGTCTCTCCCTCCTTGAGCTGCCTGCCGCAGACCCAGAAGAGATGAAGCTCAAGGCGAAGGAAGTGAAGCGCAAGGGGGCTGCCGTGCTCGTGGCAAAACCAGACACCAAGCGGGGCAGAGATCAGCCCGAACCTCCCAAGGGCAGCCGGTACTGCGTGTACCACGACCTCCACACTCACCACACCAGCGAATGCCAAGAACTCCGAGCCGTGCATGAAGGAAGGGTCGGCCGTCGCCCTGACCATGGTGACCGGGGATACGACCGAGGAGGAGGAAGGAACGCAAGGCGCTGGGAAGACCGTGGCCCGCGCCAGGGGTGGCGCGACCAACCTCGTGAGGATCGCTGGCATGACCCACCTCGCGAGGGAGGCTGGAGGGATCAGCCTCGCGAGGATCGCCCGCAAGGCAACGCAGGCCTCCCACCGCTGCCGCCGCAGCCAAGGAGAAACGAGGACCGCCACCAGAACGAGGAGGCTGGGGGCTTCCAAGAGCCGCGCGCGATCACCTGCATCCTGGGCGAAGCTCAGGCCCCAGCCTATCAGTGCATCTTCAAGCAGTTCGCCTGCAAAGTGAATGCAGCCCTCCCCAGGCTCGAAGCCACGCGCCCTCTCAGGTGGTCGGCGTGCGCCATCACCTTCAGCTCAGCAGATCAACTCAAGTGTGCGGCTACAGCCGGAGTCCTCCCGATGCTTTGTTCCCCAATCATCAGCAACGTGGTGGTCACCAAGACCCTCATCGATGGCGGGGCAGGGCTCAATGTCCTGTCCGTAGAGACGTTCAACAACCTCCAAGTGCCCTATAGCCAGCTTCAGCCAACCAAGCCCTTCTCCGGTATCACCGACGGCTCCACGGTCCCGATCGGGCAGGTCCGCCTCCCCGTCACCTTCGGGGCACGCGACAACTACCGCACCGAGCTCATCGACTTCGACGTCACACACATCCGCCTGCCGTACAACGCCATCGTCGGGTACCCGGCGCTGGCCAAGTTCATGGCCGTGACTCACCACAGCTACAACATCCTCAAGATGCCAGGAAGTGGCGGAGTCATCACGGTGCCCTATGAAGAGAAGGACGCAGTGTGTTCCCTAGAGCGAGCCTTTCAGGCCGCATCACTGGAAGACCCGGATCGCGGAAGCAGGAGGCTTCCCGAGGCCGCCCCCAAGAAGAAGAAGACATCGTCCGGCCTGGCCCCTCAGGAGGCAGGCCCCTCTGGGCCCATGCCTGCCCAGGGGGAACCTCCTTCCATCGCATAGGAAAGCGCGCCCGGCGCCCTCCTCAGGCAGGGCTCGGGGGCTCTTCCCTGGAGGGCCACCGACCTAGCAAGGGTCACGAGGGAGGCGCTGGGGCACCACATGGAGGCGTGTTTCGAAGCACGTTTCCCTCAAGAAGGAGCAAGGCAAGGAGATCCAGACCCACAGGAGTTCGTCACCAAGGCCATTTAGGAGCTACAGGAGTCCAGAGTCATGAGAGGCGCCCGCCGCCTACCAGCAGTGGCTCCCCATCCAGGCGAGGATGGCGGGTTGCGCATCTGCGTCGACGTACCAGGGCTCAACCAAGTCGCCTCCCTGGAGCGCCTCTGGCCCTCGCGAGTGGGGCGCTGCGGAGGTCCACCGCACAGCTATGTTCGCATGCCTTACAGCTTGCCGAGCGCGGCTGACGCGTACCAGCGCCTCATGAGGGGCATCACGGAGGCACAAGAGGCCAGGTGCTCCGCAGCCCTAGCGGGGATGAAGATGGCCCGCGAGGAACCGCCAGCGCCTCCGGAGCCTCCCGAGGCCCCTAGGCCTGGGGGCTCATGAGGATCGGCTTCCGCAGCCCACCGAGCCGGCTACACCAACACCCCTTCGTCTTCAACATCATCAGGTGACATCTTTCAAGTTTCACTTCCGGCTGGGAGCGCCCCCAGGGCTGCGTTATTCCCAGGCCGCGTGGGTCCGTCCCTGCGGCGTGTATCCCTTTTATTTCGTGTCGTTAGCTTACCTTGTTGGGGGCGCCCCTCGGGCTGCATGATCCCCAAGTCGCTCGGGCCTAACCCAGTGATCTCCGCATCTATTTGAATGAATCCACTCCTTCACGGCTAACATGCTTTACCTAGTTGCCTGCTCAGCTGACGCCAACTAACGGAACTGCTCCCAAACGGCACGACACTTGCACATGGGTCCGTCCCTGCAACACCGACAAACCTGGATGGCTGAACTCTGGCCGCGGCAGCCCCGCGTAGCGTCACCTTGTCAAGCCTTCAGTGCCTCACTACCCTACGGAAGCAACCAACGGCTGACCATCAATTGTTATGGCAACTCCTTGCTCTTTCTATGATGGACCTGCAGGACCTCCTGAAGGAGCTGCGTCAGGCGAGGCTCTTGCTGAATCTCCTTCGCTCTTGTCCGCGCGCACCGCTTGCACGTTAAAGGGGGGGTGCCTGAGCATCGCGACTCAGGGCTCCTACTGGCTCTCCAGCCCTCACCCTCTAGCCTTGACCATGGCATCGCGACCTGGCATACCAGCGACGGCTGAGACTCGCTCGAGGGCCGGGACCCGAGGACGTAGAGCAGAAAGGGGAGCAAAGGCGAGAGGGGAGAGACACACGAGGACCTCGCCCACCAACCTCGCGCCTGCCGATGCACGGACCCGGCCACACACCAGAGAGTAGCCCCTAATCCTCGAGATAAGTTATCGCCCGGAAGCGCCAGCTAACGTGGCACCATCCCTGCACCTAATGCTATCCCATGTTAGCGACATCGCTCCCCTTTCTCATCGAACGATGGCTGCTTGGGCGCCAAAGGGGACCTCCTGAGCATCGCGACTCGGGGGCTCTTATTGGACTCCGGGTCGCTCACCTCCTGGCCTTGACCACGGCATCGCGACCTGGCATACCAGCGACGGCTGAAGCCGCCTTGGGACTGGGACCTGTCGGCGCAGAGCACCAAGCCCTCGTGAGGTCCAAAAGGGAGGACCGAGCTAAGACGGGATGAGCAACTCGCGTAAATCTATGGCAAGGGTTATATTAACAAAACAGGATCATAGGCACCTTACAAGCCCCCACGGGGCGCGCTTTTGGTTCCTCGCAGGGAACGGATCCTAAAGAGACACAAACTACGCGCATCGCTACAAAAGACGCCATCATCAACAGTGGGCCGCCAAGTACCGACGCCAACCCCATCCAGATCAGAGTCGGCGGCAGCCTGACGAGCCTGCCCAGCTCCGGGAGTGGCACTGGCTCGGGGGCTCGTAGCTGTCATCACTCGTCTCCGGAGTCGCGAAGGGCTCGCCGGAGTCGCTGGAGCCTCCGACGTCTCCACCACCTGAGGAGCCGCCAAGGGAGCGATTGGCGAGCCCGGTCCTCGTCACAGCAGGGCCCTGGCCGCCTTCACCGGGGCAGCACTCCACCCGGCGCCCATCCGCGTCGAAGACC
The DNA here is from genome assembly GCF_018294505.1 of Triticum aestivum. NCBI lineage: Eukaryota > Viridiplantae > Streptophyta > Magnoliopsida > Poales > Poaceae > Triticum > Triticum aestivum. The sequence goes on along the minus strand of NC_057806.1, from coordinate 95,275,988 downwards.
TTGAGGAGCATCACCGAAGCACCGTCGTAGTCCAAGTGGATCGTGAAGACTCCCCTTGTCCTGCAAACCCGGGCAATCTCTCTCTAGCCCCGGGTCATGTAGACCTCGCCCGGGGCGACGACCGCGACCTCTGCCTCGGTCGCGAGGGTGCTACAGCCGGCGTGCTGCAGCCAGAGCTCCAGGGGCTCCCCCTGCGGAATGACGGAGGCGAAGAAGGGAGGAAGACGGATCCAAGACTGAAGAGGAATGGCGACATGGAGCACGAACTCTTGGGAGGAGCCCTCGGTGTGGACCCTAGGGGGGACGACCCACACCTTCGTGACCCGTCGGCACCGGCGGTGCCGCCGGCCGTGGCGGTCAGCATCAGCTCCTTAGGGGCCCCCGATGTGGGCGTACAATGGAAGCGGGAACCCTGGCGGCGCCCGCTTGCCCCAAGGCCTCGACACCACCTGAAGGGCCTCCTCGTCCGGGCCATGGTGGACATGCCGTTTCTTCGGCGGAAGTGGGTCTGGTCCCTCTTGGGGAGCCTTTCCCTTCTCTGCCATCAAGAACCAGCGGATCGGAGCCATCGCAGCAAGACAGAGCAAGGATCGGGAAGAAGGAGAAGCAAGGAGGGATGGACTGGAAGGGCGCGCGACGTTTCGTACTTATAGCCGGCGGAGGCCAACCGCCGACCTCCACGATCGCAGGTAATCATGACCGGTTTTGCATGCAGGGACTTGTCCAATCCATGCAGTTGCCGAGGCGCCAAGGGGAAGTGGAGGCGCCCACGTCCAGTCAACTGCCACGCGGCGCCCAAGGCCGCAGGCTGTTAGGGCCTGTGGCGCTTCGCTCTTGCCCTTTCGCCTCCCTGCACGGCCAAGTCCGGGCGCGCCTTGGGCCCGGGGGCTACTGTCGGCCTTCTGGGAACGGGGGTCCCCAGACTTGCCTGCCTGCGGCCTGCGGCGTGGCTCAAAGGGGGGCCCAGCACGGCCCATCTTCACCAACACAAACTCAAGACCCTCGCGAGGGGCCAAGCCTCGCGGGGCGGACGACACGGAGCTTCCGCGGGCACGGCCTCGTCAGGCTGGCTCACGAGGAGGCGGAGAGATCAAGGCGGAGTACCTCGCGAGGTGCCCGTGACGCAAGCCATGACGACTCAAGGCGCCAGGCGGGTGCCAGCCCGCGCAGCGTCCTCCTTTCCTCTTTGGTGCAAAGGGGGCAAGCGCAGCTGCGGAGTACCGAGGCATCAGGCAAAGGTTGCCATTTCGGTGCAACGAGACCAAGACCAGGAGGACTACAAGATGGAGGTCACCATGGAGCCCAAGACGACGTCATCACCAGAGCTTTGCGCAGGCGAAGACTACTTTTGTCAGGATAGCTGATTCTCGCTGTCCCCTTTCAAATTAGCCCGCCATTGTTGGCTCCCTTCCCGCTCAATATTTGGGAAGAGGACCAGGGCCTCTATAAATAGGACCAGCCACCCACAGAGCAAAGAGAGGTTTTTTGGGTGGTAGGAAGAAAGAGGCTCGTTAGAGAGGCTAGAAGCAGAGAGAAAGAGAGAGAGAAAGGTGGCTGAACTCCTCCCAACAGTTCATCGCCCCAGCCAAGAACAGACCCTCGCGAGATTGTTCTTCCTTGTATTGTTCGTCATCATCAGCCCAAGAGGCAATCCACACACCACACACTGGAGTAGGGTATTACACCACAACGGTGGCCCGAACCAGTATAAACCCTGTGTCCCTTGTGTTGTTCTTTTCATAACTTTGATCCTAGCGTGGCGGAGGGGGCAGGTAGGTAGGAGGCGAAATCTCCGCGCGCACCCCAGTGTTCGAACCTCAAGGGTCTGCCGGAACCCGAAATCTGACAGAATCTTATCTGAATGCTTTTATGTATGATTGGTTATCTTTCCAAGTCTCTTCGAATTATCCGTTTGGTTTGGCCAACTGGATTGGTAGTTCTTCCCATGGGAGAAGTGCTTAGCTTTGGGTTCGATCTTGCGGTGTCCTTACCCAGTGACAGAAGGGGTAGCAAGGCACGTATTACATTGTTTCCATCGAGGATAACAAGATGGGGTTTATTTCATATTGCATGAATTTATCTCTCTACATCCTGTCATCTTGCTTAAGGCGTTACTCTTTTTTTAACTTAATACTCTAGATGCATGCTGGATAGCAGTCGATGAGTGGAGTAATAGTAGTAGATGCAGAATCGTTTCGATCTACTTGTCATGGACGTGATGCATATATACATGATCATGCCTAGATATTCTCATAACTATGCTCAATTCTGTCAATTGCTCAACAGTAATTTGTTCACCCGTCGTAGAATACTTATGCTCTTGAGAGAAGCCACTAGTGAAACCTATGGCCCTCGGGTCTATTCTCATCATATCAATCTCCATCACTTTAATCTTGCTTTGCTTTTTTACTTTGCCTTTACTTTTTACTTTGCATCTTTATACCAAAAATACCAAAAATATTATATCTATCAGATCTCACTCTCGTAAGTGACCGTGAAGGGATTGACAACCCCTAATTGTGTTGGTTGCGAGTAGCTATCGCTTTGTGCAGGTACGAGGGACTTGAGTGTGGCCTCCTACTGGATTGATACCTTGGTTCTCAAAAACTGAGGGAAATACTTATGCTACTCTGCTGCATCATCCCTTCCTCTTCGGGGAAAACCAACGCAAGCTCAAGACATAGCAAGAAGAATTTCTGGCGCCGTTGCCGGGGAGTCTACGTAAAAGGTCAACATACCAAGTACCCATCACAATCCCTATCTCTCGCATTACATTATTTGCCATTTGCCTCTCCCCCCAATTCACCCTTGCCGTTTTATTCGCCCTCTCTCTCTATCCTCCCTCTCTATTTGCCTCTTGTTTGCTTGTGTGTTAGTTTGTTTGCTTGTCTCCATGGCTAGTCTCATATCTCCTCCGTTGTCTCTCGAGAGTGAAGTTCTAAATTTTAAACAAAGGGAGGGAGAAAATCTAAAAGATTCTTGGTATAGAATTTGCAATGCTCAAAATAGATCTACCAGGAAGCAATCTACCTTAGTTCTTCTCTGCAATTTTTATGTAGGTTTTAATCCTTGGTATAGATATATCCTCGATCCCATTACCAGAGGGAACTTCTTGGGTAGCCATACTTTTGATTCTTATAATGTTATGCCAAATTTATTTGGCTCACCACCTCTTTTGGTTAATGGAACCATGTTAACTTTGGAGCATGTTATGCAAAGACTTGAAATTATTGAATATAAAGTTGCTACTATTGAATCAATTGAAAATATAGATAAAAAGATCCACAATCAAATTACTCAATATGGATCTAAGGTAGGAATGACTTTGAAAAATATTAAGGAAAAAGAACCCATAGTTAATGAGAAAATGAACTTAGATTCTACTAGAATTGATAAACTTGAGGGTATCATTACAAACTTGGGAACCACTTTTTGTTCTGTAAAGAATACCCCAAGTCCTCCTACTAAAATTGCCAAGCTTATGTATGTTCCTAAAAATAAGGGTGAATCATCTAAGGAAACTGCGGATCTTAAATCTATAAGTATTCATCCCAATGTTTTTGATATCATTAAGGAACCAATTGCTACACATGAATTTTTTGATCTTGTGCCTAAAAGTTTAATAATCACTAGAAAGAAAGAAATTCCTAAGGTAAACAGATGCCTCATCGAATAATTGCCTACCAAAGATGGCAATACCTAGATCTATCCTCGCTTTTATGCCTAGCTAGGGGCGTTAAACGATAGCGCTTGTTGGGAGGCAACCCAATTTTATTTTTATTCCTTGATTTTTGCTCCTGCTTAGTAATGAATAAATTATTTAGCCTCTGTTTTGGTTGTGTTTTTTTGTGTTTAATTAGTGTTTGTGCCAAGTAGAACCGTTGGGAAGACTTGGGGAAAGTCTTGTTGAACTTGCTGTAAAGAACAGAAACTTTAGCGCTCACGAGAACTGCTGTCATTTTTATTTGAAGAGTGATATTTAGTTAATTCTTTTTGCAGATTATTAATATATAAATTATTCACGTCCAGCAGTTTATTTTAGAATTTTTGGTGTTCCAGATCTTGCGCTAGCTACAGATTACTACAGACAGTTCTGTTTTTGACAGATTCTGTTTTTCATGTGTTGTTTGCTTATTTTGATGAATCTATGGCTAGTAAAATAGTTTATAATCCATAGAGAAGTTTGAATACAGTAGGTTAAACACAAATATAAATAAATAATGAGTTCATTACAGTACTTTGAAGTGGTCTTTTGTTTTCTTTCGCTAACGGAGCTCATGAGTTTTCTATTTTGAGTTTTGTGTTGTCAAGTTTTCAAGTTTTGGGTGAATTCTTTTGATGGATCATGGAACAAGGAGTGGCAAGAGCCTAAGCTTGGGGATGCCCATGGCACCCCCAAGATAATCCAAGGACACCAAAAAGTCAAAGCTTGGGGATGCCCCGGAAGGCATCCCCTCTTCCGTCCACTTCCATCGGTAATTTACTTGGAGCTATATTTTTATTCACCAACATGATATGTGTTTTGCTTGGAGCGTCTTGTATTATTTGTGTCTTTGTGTCTTAGTATACCACAATCATCCTTGATGTACACACCTTTTGCGAGAGCCATACATGAATTAAAATTTGATAGAATACTCTATCTGCTTCACTTATATCTTTTGAGCTAAGTAGTTTTGCTCTATGTGCTTCACGTATATCTTTTGAGCTAGATAATTTTGCTCTATGTGCTTCACTTATATCTTTTGAGCTAGATAATTTTGCTCTATGTGCTTCACTTATATGTTTTGAGCGTTATAATTTTTCTCTATGTGCTTCACTTAGATCTTTTAGAGCACGGTGGTGGATTTGTTTTAAAGAAACTTTTGATCTCTCATGCTTCACTTAAATTATTTTGAGAGTCTCTTAATAGCATGGTAATTTGCTTAATAATAATATGCTTAGTATTCAAGATTTGTGAAACTTTATTTTGAGTGTGTTGAATACTAAGAAAAGATTGAAGCATGATAATTGTTTCGAGATATGGAGGTGATAATATTAAAGTCATGCTAGTTGAGTAATTGTGAATTTAAAGAATACTTGTGTTAAGGTTTGTGATTCTCGTAGCATGCACGTATGGTGAACCGTTATGTGATGAAGTCGGAGCATGATTTGTTTATTGATTGTCTTCCTTATGAGTGGAGGTCGGGGACGAGCGATGGTCTTTTCCTACCAATCTATCCCCCTAGGAGCATGCGCATAATACTTTGCTTTGATAACTTCTAGATTTTTGCAATAAGTATATGAGTTCTTTATGACTAATGTTGAGTCCATGGATTATACGCACTCTCACCCTTCCACCTTTTCTAGCCTCTCTAATACCGCGAACCTTTCGCCGGTATCATACACCTACCATATACCTTCCTTAAAACAGCCACCATACCTACCTATTATGGCATTTCCATAGCCATTCCGAGATATATTGCCATGCAACTTTCCACCATCTAGTTCATCATGACACATTCATCATTGTCATATTGCTTAGCATGATCATGTAGTTGACATAGTATTTGTGGCAAAGCCACCATTCATAATTTCTTCATACTTGTCACTCTTCATTCATTGCATATCCCGGTACACCGCCGGAGGCATCCATATAGAGTCATACTTTGTTTTAGAATCGAGTTGTAATCATTGAGTTGTAAATAAATAAAAGTGTGATGATCATCATTTAATAGAGCATTGTCCCAAAAAAAGAGAATGGCCAAAGAAAAAAAAGAAGCCCCAAAAAAAGAAGAAAATAAATAAAAAGGGGCAAATGCTACTATCCTTTTTTTCCACACTTGTGCTTCAAAGTAGCACCATGATATAGCGAATCTCATATATTGTGCTTAAAAGTAGCACCATGTTCTTCATATAGAGAGGCTCATATGTTGTCACTTTCATATACTAGTGGGAATTTTACATTATAGAACTTGGCTTGTATATTCCAATGATGGGCTTCCTCAAAATTGCCCTAGGTCTTCGTGAGCAAGCAAGTTGGATGACACCCACTAGTTTCTTTTGTTGAGCTTTCATACATTTATAGCTCTACTGCATCTGTTGCATGGCAATCCCTACTCACTCACATTGATATCTATTGATGGGTATCTCCATAGCCCATTGATACGCCTAGGTGATGTGAGACTATCTTCCCCTCCTTTTTGTCTTCTCCACAACCACCATTCTATTCCACCTATAGTGCTATATCCATGGCTCACGCTCATGTATTGCGTGAAGATTGAAAAAGTTTTGAAAAATTTAGAGTATGAAACAATTGCTTGGCTTGTCATCTGGGTTGTGCATGATTTAAATACTTTGTGTGGTGAAGATGGAGCATAGCCAGACTATACGATTTTGTAGGGATAACTTTCTTTGGCCATGTTATTTTGAGAAGACATAATTGCTTTCTTAGTATGCTTGAAGTATTATTATTTTGTATGTCAATATAAACATTTGCCTTGAATCTTTCTAATCTGAATATTCATACCACAATTAAGAAGATTTGCATCGAAATTATGCCAAGTAGCACTCCACATCAAAAATTCTCTTTTTATCATTTACCTACTCGAGGACGAGCAGGAATTAAGCTTGGGGATGCCTGATACGTCTCCAACGTATCTATAATTTTTGATTGCTCCATGCTATATTATCTACTGTTTTGGACTATATTGGGCTTTATTTTCCACTTTATATTATTTTTGGGACTAACCTATTAACCGGAGGCCAGCCCAGAATTGCTGTTTTTTGCCTATTTCAGTGTTTTGAAGAAACAGAATATCAAACGAAGTCCAAACGGAATAAAATCTTTGGGAACGTGATTTTCTCACCGAACGTGATCCTGGAGACTTGGACCCTGCTCCAAGGAACAAAAGAGGCGGTCACGAGGGTGGGGGGCGCGCCCCCCTGCCTCGTGGGCCCCTCGTTGCTCCTCCGGCGTACTTCTTCCTCCTATATATACGCACGTACCCCCAAACGATCAGAACAGGAGCCAAAAACCTAATTCCACCGCCGCAACTTTCTGTATCCACGAGATCCCATCTTGGGGCCTGTTCTGGAGCTCCGCCAAAAGAGGGCCGTCATCACAGAGGGCTTCTACATCATCATAGCCTCTCCGATGAAGTGTGAGTAGTTTACCTCAGACCTTCGGGTCCATAATTAGTAGCTAGATGGCTTCTTCTCTCTCTTTGAATCTCAATACAAAGTTCTCCCCCTCTCTTGTGGAGATCTATTCGATGTAATCTTCTTTTCGCGGTGTGTTTGTTGAGATCGATGAATTGTGGGTTTATGATCAAGTCTATCTATGAATAATATTTGAATCTTCTCTGAATTCTTTTATGTATGATTGGTTATCTTTGCAAGTCTCTTCGAATCATCCGTTTGGTTTGGCCAACTAGATTGGTAGTTCTTGCCATGGGAGAAGTGCTTAGCTTTGGGTTCGATCTTGCGGTGTCCTTACCCAGTGACAGAAGGGGCAGCAAGGCATGTATTGCATCGTTGCCATCAAGGATAACAAGATGGGGTTTATTTCATATTGCATGAATTTATCTCTCTACATCATGTCATCTTGCTTAAGGCATTACTTTGTTTTTAACTTAATACTCAAGATTCATGCTGGATAGCGGTCGATGAGTGGAGTAATAGTAGTAGATGCAGAATCGTTTCGATCTACTTGTCATGGACGTGATGCCTATATACATGATCATGCCTAGATATTCTCATAACTATGCTCAATTATGTCAATTGCTCAATAGTAATTTGTTCACCCACCGTAGAATACTTATGCTCTTGAGAGAAGCCACTAGTGAAACCTATGGCCCTCGGGTCTATTCTCATCATATCAATCTCCATCACTTTAATCTTGCTTTGCTTTTTTACTTTGCCTTTATTTTTTACTTTGCATCTTTATACCAAAAATATTATATCTATCAGATCTCAGTCTCGTAAGTGACCGTGAAGGGATTGACAACCCCTAATCGCGTTGGTTGCGAGTAGCTATCGCTTTGTGCAGGTACGAGGAATATCTTTCTGACCAGACATGCTCGGTCCGCCAAAAATCTATAAGGGTAGTACTTTCCACTCAGATGATCGCCCAAATCATTACTTGAAGTCATCTTTAAGACTGCGAAAGGGTGAAAATGACGCTCCTCTACGGATACACTTGGCCCTTCTTCTAGGCCCAAGGCGTCAATTTCACAAACTTGGACTCAGAGATGGTGTGTGATGGTGTTCCCCCAGGATAATGAGTGGCCTCTCTCCGGAGAGTCAGCCCACACACACTAGCCTCGCCACTCGAGTTTCATGGCACGTCCACATAGGACAACTAGTCTATCTCCTCCAGGAGACATACGAGTGCCACCAAGTTTTTCCTTGGAGTTAATATACCCCGATTAGTCGGGAAGCACGTCCACTCGGACAAATACCCCTTTCAAGCAAAAGCTAACGGTCAATGTAAGAAGTACTACTGGAAGGATTACTCCCTGGAGTGTCCAGCTTTTTTCTACAATCGGCAGTTTAAAGGCCGAATTCATTCATCGTGCCGAGTGCGCAAAGATTCACTTGATTGATCGAGTTCCAGGTTTAATTTAGTTACCGTGGCAAGTGCACAAAGATTAGCCTGACTGACTCAGCTCCAGGCTGAGCTTATTTACCATGCCAAACACTTGAAGATCCACCCGATTGACTCAATTTTAGACTAAAAGATATTTACCGTACTGACTACATGGAGGTTTACCAAGAGACTTAAACCCTTTGCCAGACTCATCTAGTCTGGCAAAGGCTCGGGGACTACACCCAGTGGGTGCACTCAGTGTGCTCCCACTGGAAGAGAACTCAGAAAGAAAGATTTTGTTCGGTGAAGACCAGCTCCAGATCACTCAAGTACTACACGACTTCCGAGTCGGAGAGGAACAAGTTCGATCAGAACCAACTAAGAAGATTTTTTTAGTTCTCTCAGACTCCCGCTGACAACCTACAGTCGACGACGGTCTCGGGGACTACAACCAGTGGGTGCACTCAACGTGCCCCCACTGGAGTAATCACCACTCGGTATGGCCTGACCAGTCTGAGTGACGAACAACAAACAAACAAGTTCTAAGGCTCCCATCGACTACATTTTTTTGTTATAACATGACATTAACGCTCCTTCATGGACCTGTTTTGAGCCTTCTTCTAGGACTCATAAGTTTGGATCTAGAACCGACTCTTATTGACGTTCCTCTGGGATAAGAATGGCATCTCTCCAAGAGAACAGTCCACGTGTCAATCTTGTTGCTTGGATTTAATGGCACACTTCTGATCATGAGTTAACCTCTTCCGAGAGATGAATGAATGTCACCAAGGTTATCCTCACAAGCACTTACCCCAGATCAGTCGGGAAGCGCAGCGCCATAATCCATTGAGATTTTGTTGAAATCTTGTTTGTCTGAAAGCATGATGACGGGGTACCGAGTATTTCTGTAATCACTCGGACCAAATTGTGTCTTTCACAAACTCGTTCTGCAAAATCACAACCGATTCGGGGCTAATGTTGGGGACACACATAACAGGTAGGCCAATGAAAGGTCGAAATATCATAAAGCATGGGGTCGACACAACATGTGGGTCCAGATAAATCTCATACAGACGTACTATCCACTCGGGCATATCAACGTACCGTCCACTCGGAAGACAGTCAACCACTCAGTCGTATGGCTCACTCGGATATGTGAAGACCAAACAGTCGACAAGGCAGTCGAAGCATCATTCTCATAGCGGAGGTTTCGTAGTGGGCTGACATTATGGCAGGCATGCCCTCTTTTGTAACATAGGAGGTGAGGGGTGGCACACTCTATATAAGCCACCCACCACAACTAGACTAGGCAGGCTCTCATTCTTCTTCCTCGACTCTCTCACCATTAGTCTCAGGACTTAGCTGTGGCATGGGGATCCGTTCTCCTTTCTCTCTCATTATAATCTTTGGATACATACTCATATAAAACAAAGCCTCTTCGGAGCACGAGACGTAGGGCTATTATCTCCACCACAAGAGGCCCGAACTCGCTAAAACCATCGTGTCACCCATATGCATCTCGATAGATCATGCTCCTTTACCCTATCCCTTATTATTGTCAGAATCGTTCCCACGCCAGACGACAGACAAATGCATTTTCCTCGCAGTTTTAGTTGCAACGCAAGATCGAACGGTCGCAGTTTCGGGAATGTTATCAGGCGAACGAGCCCAGTTTTTCTTTTCTTCCTATATATAAAAAAGTATGCTAGGTGTCGGCTTAGTCAACAAACGATTGTGTCAACCTTGACCGTTGGATTGACATTCAATGTCTATCATGTTTCCTCAGTCTTTTCTTCCTCCAGCCGCCAAAGCCAAACCAGCGTTGGCGGGACCGCCTGCTCCTGCCTCCCACGGCTGGCTGTGCTGCTGCACATGCATCGTTGCCACATCGCACCATAAAACTCTATGCATCTTCCCCGGCTCCTGTTCGTTCCTGTCCGAGGCCTCACCATCGTCCCCCACCTCTGTCTGCTCACCAGGGCGCTGCCCTCCGGTGTTGTCAACATGGTCAACAACTGAGAGGAATAAGGAGATGACTGTACATGGTGAGGATGACAGTATGGTAGTAGGCAAGCAAGTGCCTGCTTTATTACAAGAAAAAAAGGGTTCTTCCCGATGGTTTACTAACCTCTAGGTCACACGCCACTGTCAACATAGTCAATAAGCAAGATAACTGCACAAGGAGCGGCGGACACCTGGGACCCAGCACCGGGCGCAATATTTTTTTTCAGGAAGGAGAAGGGTATCAACTGGGTTGTGCGGGAGCTATGGCCCGTCTAGCCCAGGCTTTTATTTCATATGTTTACCACATGACCAACCCAGTTTTTTTCCTTTCTGAAAATGGCTAGCCCAACTATTTTTGTTTTTTTGCAGAATAAACAACATAGGCCTACTTGCTTTTCTACGCCCTGCTGGGCCAGAATTTTTTCAAGATGAGAAGGGATGCATTCGGGCTTGCCCAGAAAGTGGGCTATAAGTAATAATAAATGGGCCATAAAATGAAAAAATATAGCAAACATGCAATTAGTTCCAAAATACTTTTTTCTTTCAAATTTTTTTATTTTAAATTTCATTGTTTTGTGTGGGGAAAATTTCATTGGATTTAAATTAAGGTATGTTTAGTTTTTAAATTAATTTGAATCTGGCTAGAAATTTTGGGTTGTATGATGTTTGGGACAGATTTGGAGGCTGACTTGTGGGTCTACTAGGTTGACGTGTACGAAAGGCTTTGTCAACTTAGTCCACAAATTTCATTGTTTTTGTGAGGGTAAAATTTCATTGGATTTAAATTAAGGTACGTTTAGTTTTAAAATTAATTTGAATCTGGCTAGAAATTTCTGGTTGTATGCTGTTTGGGACAGATTTGGAGGCCGACTTGTGGGTGTACTAGGTTGATGTGTACGAAAGGATTTTTCAACTTAGTCCACAAACTATTCTAGCAGTAGTGACCGTCGGATGTTAATCCAACGGCCGTGCTGCTTCTTCAATATCTGATCTTCTTGCTCCAGCCGCCCAAACTAGCACCGGTGGGATTTCCTGCTCCTACCTCCCGTGGCCGGCTATGCTGCCACACAGGCCGTTGAGGGAGTCCTGGACTGAGGGGTCCTCGGGCGTCCGGCCTGTTATCTATGGGCCAGACTGATGGCAGTGAAGATACAAAGACCAAAGACTATACCCGTGTCCGGATGGGACTCTCCTTGGCGTGGAAGGCAAGCTTGGCGACAGAGTATGTAAGTTCCCTTCTTTGTAACCGACCTTGTGTAGCCCTAGATCCTCCCGGTGTCTATATAAACCAGAGGACTTAGTCCGGATAGGGGATACTCAATACCGTAGTCATACATGCTAGACTTCTAGGGTTTAGCCATTACGATCTCGTGGTAGATCAACTCTTCTAATACTCATATTTGTCAATATCAATCAAGCAGGAAGTAGGGTATTACCTCCATAGAGAAGGCCCGAACCTGGGTAAACTTCGTGTCCCCTGTCTCCTGTTTCCATCAACCTTAGACGCAAAGTTCGGGACCCCCTACCCGAGATCCGCCGGTTTTGACACCGACATTGGTGCTTTCATTGAGAGTTCCACTATGCCGTTGTTGAAGAGGTTGATGGCTCGACTTATCGTCAAGGAAAATATCACCTCAAGAGGAGCTCTGGCCTCGGGCCAAACCCTCCGGCTGGGTGGTTTTACCATGATCGCCTGCTCGGCCTCTGAACCGACGAGGATCACCTCCCGAGTCATCGAAAAACGTATCTGCGTTGATTCTAAATATGCCAAATGGATGGATCCGACAGAGTTATCGTCTTTGAACAAACTCCTAGATCGCATCGCCACCTTGGGAGTCGCTACAGACTACGATCGGATTGGGCTTAAACCCGACCAGAGAGAGATTAATTCTCCACCGATCACCCACCAGATAGCGGTAGTCGAGGAGCAAAATAACCCTTCCTCTATACTAAGGACGAATTACGTTCGGATCTCCGACCTCGAGAAGCCGGACACCTACCGGCAGAAAGACACGCCTCGTCCTCGGAGCTTAGAGTCGGACGACGGGCTTCAAAAATCAGAAGATACTTCGGAGCCTGGACTGTTCAGTCCAGAAAAACCTCGGGCTACGGATCATCGCGTGGTTCAGGGTTCAGATCCAACGCGACCCACCTACCCAGACATAAGCGCTCTCACGAGCATACAGCAGCAGCCCCAGGAAACGGTCCACCACTTTTGGGCCAGATTCCTCCTTGTCAAGGACAATGGCAAAGATTGCCGTGACAAGGACGCAATATCAGCATTCCACAACAAATTGCACGAATGAAGGACTCCTCAACGCCATTAATCACCACTGCATACTACACTTCGCTGACTTGCAACTATTGTACAGAAGTACAGCGCAATGGTGAGCGCTTGGAGAGATCAGACAGTCTGGGAGCTATCGGTCCCAACTCAACCATTGGTCCAGGCAAAAAGGGCGCACCCCTGTAACGTGCCCAGATCAATAGCCAAAAAATGCAAACCCATTATGCGGCGCGGAACCGTTCTGGAGGGATGGCTTGATGGCCCATGCAAAATACACACCACACCGGACACCATAGCCTTAAAGCATGTTGGATACTCCGGCAGGTAGCCAAAAACGGTGAGGACATCCTCACAAAAGACAACCCAGAGCGACACCCTCCAAAAGACGACAAACCCAGATTCCTGATAGTCTTCGAGACATTCACTTCAAACAATAGGCGCAAAAGGGCACTCCACAAACTCGTCGAAGTCTGCCAGATCGCAACAATAAACCCTTGGAATGACACAGCGATAACCTTTAACGCTGGCGACGAACGAGAACACAGGACAGTCTGAACACCAACCGCCTTGGTCCTCAGCCCAATTGTGGATGGCTTTCGGCTCACCAAGGTTCTCATGGACGGCGGCAGCGGACTGAACCTCATCTACGAGGATACAATACGAAAAATGGAAATAGACAGGAGCCGCATCGAGCAAATCAGCACGACCTTCCAAGGAATCATTCCCAGTAGGGAGGCACGATGTGCAGGAAAAATCACACTCGACGTGGTATTCTGCACGCCGGAGAACTATCGGTCTGAAGAGATAACCTTCCAGGTGGCCCCCTTCAATAGCGGATATCACGCCCTTTTAGGGCGAGATGCATTCACGTGCTTTAAAGCAATACCCCATTATGGGTACATGAAACTTAAGATGCCCGGGCCCAATGGTATAATCACTTTAGTTAGTGATCCGGACATAGCACTACGCGCCGAGAATAAAACCACGTCCCTGGCCCTTGAGGCATTATCTGAAGCCCTCGCGGCCGAAGAGTTAACCGTGCTGCGCTCCACTATGGACAGAGATGATGTGGTCCTCGACAAATGACCCAAATCCACCTCATTCAAACCGGCATAAGAAATAGTCAAATTCCAAGTCCATCCAACGGACCCCAAGAAGACAGCATCCATCGGAGCACAACTAGACCCAACGGTTGACGCCGCTCTATGAGAGTTCCTGCGCGAGAATTGGGATATATTCGCCTGGCATCCTTCCGATATGCCAGGAATCCCAAGCGAGTTGGCCGAACACAGCCTCAATATATTGAAGGGACACAAGTCGGTCAAGCAAACACTGTGGTGCTTTTTAGAACCCAAACGCCAAGCTATGTGGGAAGAGCTAGCCAAGTTAATCGAGGTCGGATTCATTAGAGAAATAAAACATCCGGACTGGCTAGCAAATTTGGTGATGGTACCAAAGAAGGACAAATCCTGGCGCATGTGCATCGATTTCAAAGACCTCAACAAGGCATGCACCAAGGATCCCTTCCCCCTCCCCCGCATTGATCAAATCATTGACACCACCGCAGGACACGACTCACTATGTTTTCTTGACGCATATTCCAGATACCATCAAATTAAAATGAAGGAATCCGATCAAGTTGCAACAACATTCATCACCCCATATGGGCCATTCTACGTCAACACCATGCCCTTCAGGCTCAAGAATGCCGGCGCCACATACCAACACATGATTCAAACATGCCTGGAGAAACAGATCGACAAAACAGTTCAATCTTATGTGGACTGTCGGATGTGGGGTTCTAGCAAACCCTTAAGGTTCGAACACTGGGGTGTGCACGAAGTCTTTTCCTCCCACCGATCTACGCCCTAGCTCGCTAAGATCTCGCGGACGAACTTGACGAACTCGCAACACAGGAATACACGAGGTTTATACTGGTTCGGGCCACCGTTGTGGTGTAATACCATACTGCAGTGTGGTGGTGGTGGATTGCCTCTAGGGCTGATGGTGAACAGTACAAGGGGAGAACAGCCTCCTGAGGTTGAGGTGTTCTTGAGCTCGGTAAGCTTGTGTGTGTGAGGACGGTCTGAATGATCTGTCCCTTACTAGGTGGTGGCTAGTCCTATTTATATTGGCCCTGGTTCTCTTCCCAAATATCGAGCGGGAAGGGAGCCAACAATGGCGGGCCAATTTGAAGGGGGACAACTAGTACAAGCTGTCCTGACAAAAGTGGTCTTCGCCTGCAAAAGACTCTGGCGGTGACGCCGTCTTGGGCTCCACGATGACCTCCGTCTTGCCATCCTCCTGGTCTTGATCTCGTTCCACCAATATAGCAACCTTTGCCTGATGCCTCAGTACTCTTCGCCTGTGCTTGCCTCCTTAGCACCAAAGAGGAAACAAGGATGTTGCGCGCGCTGGCGCCCGCCTGGTGTCGTGCGTCATGGCTCACGTCACGAGGGCCTCGTGAGGTTTGCCCCGCCTTGATATCTCCGCTCCTCGTGAGGTTGCCTGGCCAGGCTACTCCAGAGGAGGTCTTGCGTCCTCTGCCTCATGAGGCTTGGACCCTCGCGAGGGTCTTGGATGCTTTGTTGCTGAAGATGGGCCGTACGGCCTGCTGGCTCAGCCACGCCATGGGCCGCAGGTAGGCAAGTCTGGGGACCACCATTCCCAGAACACTGAAAGTAGCCCCCGGGCCCAAGGTTTGCTCGGGCTTGGCTTTGCGGTGAAGCCAAGAGTCAAGTTCAGAGCATTGCGGGGCCCCAAAGCTTGCGGCCTCGATTGATGTGTGGTGGATGATTGGACATGGGCATCTCCACTTCCCCATGCTGCCTCGACAACTGCTTGACCAGACAAGAAGGCTGGCGCATGCAGCACTTGCCCTTGTTGCTTCTTCGTTGCCTCGCTCCAGATCCCCTTTCTTGATCTTCGCCGCCGCTACCTCCAGATCTGCCCCAGCCTTGCTCTGCATCTGCCACTCATGGCGCCGTGCAAGGTCAAGACTTCCTCGGCACCAGCTTGGTACGAGCCTGATCTCGATGCGCCCACCCTCACGGAGAAGAGCCTCGCCTCCGTGCGCCTGCTAACAGTGGGAGAGAGCAACGAGTGGGGGATGACGGAGCTCCGGCTTGCGTCCGACGAGCCGGAGCCTGAGGGGAGCACCTTCTTCCCATTCTTCTCGAGCAGCGTTGCTGTTGGGTTGTTTCTTCCCTTCTCTGATTTCTTTTATGAAGTCCTCAACTACTACGGGCTGCAGGCGTTGCACCTCCACCCCAACTTTATCCTCCCCCTGTCCATCTTTGCCTACTACTGTGAGGGGTTCCTGGGTGTGATGCCGTCCGTGGTGCTCCTGCGCCATTTCTTCTTCCTCCGCTTCAGCGAGGGTCACATCTCTAGATGCGCCAACTTTGTTGCGTCCTGCAAGGCCAACTCGATCTCGAGCACCGAGAAGAGGGCTGACAATATTCGATCCAAATGGGTCATGATGGATACCAAGCTCGCCCATCCGCGCCTCATGTTGCCGACGGAGGCCCCGGCAGGGCAAGGAGTGGCCCAGGGCGGAGCTTGTCAACGAGCGGGCATCGTCAGTGCTGGGACATATGATACTGACCTGAAGCCGGGCAATGCAAGGGCGGCCAAAATAACGGGAGCGATGCTCCTGAGGGGGTTCTTGACGCTGCGGGTTGCCGCACCCCAGGCATGCGCACCCCTTCTGGGAGCTTGAAGGAGGGGAAAACATGGACCGCCTGAGGCCGGGGGACCTGCCTGACAAAGAACTGGACGCCGTCCTGCATCTCATAGTCGGAGACAACCTGGAGTACCCGCCTAGAGCCTTCATTCCCCTATTCCAACGCAGGGACCGAGAGGAATTCATCGCCTCCAGGACGACTTTTGATGCGCGCAGGCTGGTGCCACCGGTGTTTTCAGGAGCTCCTACGATGCAGAAACCGGTGGAGGTGTCTTCTGGTGAGTCCCGCGGAGAGGGGGAGGAGGAGGTGGACTCGGAGAAGACCCGAGAAGAGGTAGAGGAGACCTCCTGTCGGTGTCAAAACCGGCAGATCTCGGGTAGGGGGTCCCGAACTATGCGTCTAAGGATGGATGGTAACAGGAGATAGGGGACACGATGTTTACCCAGGTTCGGCCCCTCTTGATGGAGGTAATACCCTAAGTCCTGCTTGATTGATATTGACGAATATGAGTGTTACAAGAGTTGATCTACCTCGAGATCGTATGTTGTGGTCTAAACCCTATAACTATGATGAGTAATGTCATAATCGTCTATTGACTAGCCTGGCCTCGGCTTATATAACATACCAGAGGCCTAGGATAACAAGAGTCCTAGTCGAATACGTCGGTGGAGAGGAGTCCTTGTCTTGATCACCAAGTCTTGTGGAATCTTCCTCGTATATGTCTTTGGCTGTCCAAACTGGCCCATGAGTAAACGGCCATGGGGGTCCTCGGCCCAATCCAACTAATCAAGAGACGATGTGGTGAGTACCACCTAGTCCAGGACACCATCAGTATCCCCGTGAACCGGTCTTCAAGTTGGGGATGCTCCTTGGTTCTTCCGAACTATTCTTCGTCTTCGGTCATCGGTCTTGAAAACTGGTTCAACAAATCTTCACATCTTCTATCTTGAGGATTGCCGAGCTAAATCTGAAGATCTCACACGTCGGGTATCCGAGGAACCCTTTAATTCTTCGGCCTTTATCAATGCCTTGTTATTTTTATGCCACACCTCGGGTTTGAAGTTGTTCCTGGGCGGCGGTGTCCTCTTGCGTCCGAGCTCCAACGCCGGACTATATTCGAGGTATCTTTTGCAGACGAGCACGAACGCCGGACTGCTTCCGAGCTCCAACGCCAGAATGTATCCGAGCTCCAACGCCGGAATATGTCCAAGCTCCAACGTCGGACTATATCTGAGGTGTTGGGTCAGAAAAGTTGAAAGTGTTTAGCCGAGCTTAATGCCAGGAATGCCCTCTATGGAGCCAGCCACTGGCGCCCGAGCTTTATGCCGGACTGCTTCCGAGGTGGTGCACCACCCCGACTGTGGGCCAATTTTTTGTCAATTTTTTTTATTGGTGCAATTTATTCTCTGCCGAGATATATAGCCAGTACCCTCAAGGTGTGTATCGGTCTAAAACCCGAGATGCACCTGAAGGATGACATGAGACCGCTGATCCCAGTAGCCGCTGAGACTCAGGTTGACTTGCAAAATCGGTCTGAGGATCAACTCCTAGCTCGGCAGAATACTTCGGGACACAAAAAGCGGTGTGCAGAGTCCTCAAGACTCAGGTTGGGTGCGGCCGACCAACCCGAGGATCATAATCTCCTCGAAAACTAGATTGCACTTAAATTTTCTGCACTGGATTGCGAATGCAGTAGCCCCCGAGACATTGGTCGGGTGGCAACACCAGATCAGGGGATCAATGTGCCCCTTTAATATTAGTAAATGATAAGCCCGGAGCCCAGTAGCCCCCGAGCCTTAATGCGGCCACGGGTGGCCGAATTAAGGATCGATATCCAGAGTAAAATCACAAATTATGTGTAATGATTCTATGTATCCAAGTACTTTACATCATTAATGCTCGGATCCGCATTGTACAAAACTTTGTTGACTGACCATCGGCTTCCACCTCCTCGGCCAGTAGCCGAGGAGTGTTTGTCCTACTTTATAAAGCCTTTATGAGTGCAAAGATTTATGACAAACAAGGCAATCTGGCCATACATTTTTATAAACAAAGGTATGCAAAGAGATATGTTATATTATTGTTTAACATAAGAAATGTCTTCCAAAGAAAATAGTCCCGCTATCGGTTCCTTTCTTTGGGTTGTCATTCTAAGCATGATCATGAAACCTCAACTCTAATGTAAGAGCAAAATATTGAGGATTTAGTTTGGGAGGCCAATTACTAGCCCCCGGTAGTGTTCGGCGACAGCCGAGGTCGAGCCGTAAACACTTCGGCCAATGTTATGAATGGCCCGTCATTTAACACAGTCATCGGATCGCTGACCAGTTTACGCTTATTGTGATAGTCAGTTTTCGGCTTTCTCCACTGAGGTGCTTAACCATATGAGCTGGAAGCACAATCACAGTGGTTCTCCCTTTGCACACCAAGCCAAACAAAGCGGAACGTAGGAGGCAAGTGTAGGAGCCGGGCAACCCAACTATTGACCGAAGACACAATTCGAAACCGATGCATATATAGCAATATCCGAGAATGTTTTTGCCGAATCTCTAAAGGTGTCCGGTGTTGCACTATGATACTTGTGCTAAAAACACACAAATAGTTTGAAAGTGACATAAGCTTGGAAAACCAAAAAACGTCAGTAAAAACTTGACGTCCGAACAAGATCAAGTGTCTAGTGCCAATCCGAAAATTGGAAAAAAAATTGTGCTTCTGTCGTGCTTTAACATGACACATCCGATCTCAAGACTTCACGCGGGTCAGCCTACGGCTTCAAGCTCCTCATCCCAAAGGCGGAGTACTTCTCCGAGGTCAGTTTAGCAAAATAAACTCAAGCGGCTTTCAGAGAGAAGACAGGCTATCCGACTATTGACCATAAACTCGAGTCGAAAAAGGAGCGGTAGAAAAAGGCTTTGCAACGACCAAGAAGAAAACACATTTACTATAAAACAGCTCATATAAATTTTAAGAGCCCCCAAGTGACTTGGGTAAAAGAATTTTATGTATAATGATTATATGTACCGGAGTACTTATATCATATATGTGTTCACCCGAACTTTAAACGCGTCTTAACTGACCGTCGGCTTCTCCCTCTTCGGCCAAGGGCCGAAAAGCGTCATGTACTCCCCCTATCGAGAGTATCGACGGTGTTTCCGATGACCAGTGAATCAGGCCATAAGGCTGTAACAGACAAAGCGCGCTCAGGAAACTTATGCTATATTACTGACGAAGTGTAAGAAGCATCTTCGAACAAAATAGTACCCCCACCGATACCTTTCTTCGGTGCTCATTATTACCATGAGACTTGTGCAATAGATTTTTGTACTCATGAGTTCCATTGTGTGCCGACCATGATTGAAAACAATAAGAGTGCTAGCTTTTGGCTTCACCCAGTCTGAGGTCAGAGCTCGGATGACCCGGTCATGACAATCGCAGAGGTGCTCCCTTTACTCCCTAGCCGAACAATCGAGAATGTAGGGGTAAACACAGGAGCGAGGCAACCCAACTTGCAAATCGCTTAGGTCAATATGGTGCATATTGTGGCGTAATACACGAACAAGGAACGAAGCCGTACAAGTATAATCATATGCAAGAGGAAAAGCTCCATCAAGGGAGCCCCCAAATAAACGGGGTATTTGAATATGCCCATCACAAACAAAGTTTTGACAAGGAACTTTGTCACAAACAACTTTGTGCCGAAAAGTATAATGCTTGGTCGAAAGGACAAAATTTAAAACTGAAAGTTTTTGAGCATGAAAGCAACTTAGCTGGTTAATGTACTCGGTGTTGATGACGCGATTCGGGCTTGTGGCGGGACGAAGACGCCCATTAATCTGTGACAGATCCGACAAGGTTCGCAGTCCTCGGCATGGCCGAGGTCCCAGCCCCCAGGCCCGAGGTGTCCGAGCAAGGAGTTCGACACTACGGAGTAGTGACCACCTAACGCAGTCAAAATCGATTACCTACACACATAAAACAATGCAGTCCAGGAAATAATATATATATATAATCGTTGCATAATTGCTTTACGCAAAAAGAATTTATTTAAAGAAATGTGGCCTGGCGCCAAAGCCAATGTCGATGCAGGGCGTCGGCGTGATGCGGTGAAGGCATGGCCAAGCCCGAATTTGCATGCCGGTTTGAGTTCCAGATGCGGCATTCGCCGAACTGTATATGAAAACTGACCGAACCACCACGTGGCCGTTGTTAATGCGGCCACCATTTGATAGACCTGTGTATAGATGATGAAGCAAACTAGAGTAATAATTCCTTGGGAAAAATAAACCCAAACAAGAAAAAATAATAGGATTGAAAGCACCTGGTTTATCTGTTGTAGCAATCTGGAGAAAGGTTACTCCCAAAATTAGGGCTCAATCCGCACAGCCATTGCCTGATGGGTGATGAAGCGGTGGCATGGCGATGCTAGCAAAGGTTGGCTCGCCGAGGAAAAGCCCGTGGTCCAGCTAATGTGATGAAGCTGGTCGGCTGGTGACGCCGAAGTCTCTGAAGTAAGTTGATGAAGAGATGGTGAAGCCCTCGGTCTAGCCGAGGAGACGGAGCAGGTCGGTAAGGAGATGTTGCAGCTGCTATGTCAGCCGAGATATTGAAGCAGTTCGGCATGATGGACATCGGCTTGAATAGGCAACAGTGCGGCCATGCCGATGCAGGTCGTAACTTGTGACGCGGTCAATGCCGGTTTGATGAAGTGACCATGCGACGATGCCTGTGTTCCCGCTCCGTGTATTCCGTGGGGCGGCGATGTTGGTGATGATTTATCCTTGTTGATTTCGAACTCTTATTCTCTCGCCGAGATGATGATCCGAAGAAGTTGAGCTCGGCTCAAAAGGCGATGACGTGTCTAGTGCAGGTCGGTAGCCGTGGAGCAGTATTGTCGGACTGGTTTGACAACAGCATGATAGTGAAGATTACCTCAGAGGAGGCTTAAAATTTTATGGGCACGTGTTTAGAAACAACGCACAATACCCTAGGAGAAAATTCCTTTAAGAAGGTTGTCCCATATCACGTTCATAAAGGAACATGAATTCGGGTCGGATCCGTATTCGGGCAGAAAACAGACCCGAAAAGTGATGCACTAATCGGAAGGTTCCCGGAGTGTGGATGGTCGGCTCGAGCTGAAATTTTGAGGGGTGTTAGATATAGGAATTCCGCAGCCGATCAATGGTTGGATCTTCCAATGGACGTCCGATCTAGGTGCTGGAGACCACGCCCTAAAATCGTCCAGATTCCCGTCCAGATTTGACAGGGCTCCGATATATCGTAGATTGCCGGACATTCCTCCATCGGAACTCGACAAAATTTTGCATGATTGTTGTAGACTCAATTACGCACAATTCCACTAAACGGATCATCAAAGCGACGCTCTAAGAGGACATCGGATACAAGTTCACTAAAAGGAGGTGGTGGCAGCGGATACAAGTTCGCTGTTCGGAAAAACAACACGGTCGCCCGAGGACAATGTTGACGTTGAGCCCCTGAGAGTTGATGTTGATGAAGGCCCTTGTTCGAACATGACGATCGGAGGCAGGGCACAGTCCTCGGTCAATCCAAGGTGACCAGTCGAGCCGGTGACCAGTCCTCGGTTAATCTGCAGACGAGTCATCGATCCTTTTGCCGATCGCACAGCGGAACTCTCAATGAAAGCACCATTGTCGTTGTCAAAACCGGCAAATCTCGGGCAGGGTTCCTGAACTATGCGTCTAAGGATCGATGGAAACAGGAGACAGGGGACACGATGTTTACCCAGGTTTGGGCCCTCTTGATGGAGGTAATACCCTACGTCCTGCTTGATTGATATTGATGAATATGAGTGTTACAAGAGTTGATCTACCCCGAGATCGTATGTTGTGGTCTAAACCCTATAACTATGATGAGTAATGTCATAATCCTCTATTGACTAGCCTGGCCTTGGCTTATATAACATACCAGAGGCCTAGGATAACAAGAGTCCTAGTCGAATACGTCATTGGAGAGGAGTCCTTGTCTTGATCACCAAGTCTTGTGGAATCTTCCTCGTATATGTCTTTGGCTGTCCGAACTGGCCCATGAGTAAACGGCCATGGGGGTCCTCGGCCCAATCCAACTGATCGGGAGACGATGTGCTGAGTACCCCCTAGTCCAGCACACCGTCACCTCCCCTTTGAGCAAGGCTGAGATTCTCTGCGCCCTTCCTGACGATGCCGAAGCCGACGCCGACCAAGGGGAGAGGGAGCAACCCCTCAACCCGACGGAGGGTAGGTCGTCACTAGTGGTCCGTGGTGCCGCCTCCACCGCAACGCCTCCTGGGGCTGGATCCGGTTCCGCCTCCGCACCGTCTGTCGCCGCCGGAGTCCGAACGCCTGCCCCTCAGGTCCCGATGCTGTCAGGCCTCAAGCTTCACAAGCAAAAGGTGGAGTACTTCGTAGTGGACCGGTAGGTGCTCCGAGCTTCGTTTATCCTTGCCGATACTTGTTATTTCCTGACACTCGCCCTTGGTTGATCGGGTCGGCATCTTCGGCGAAGAAGAGGAAGGAGGGTACGGCGGCCATGCCTCCCTCCATAGAGAAAGGAGGCAGCAGCGCCCGCATCTTCCCAGCCCGGTCATCCTCGTGGGACCAAGAAGAACGTCATCGTGTGGAGTCAGCCCCCATGGCCCCGCTGGATCCGGAGGCGTCGGCGCTTGGCACGGCTGACGAGATCCCAACTGCTCCGGAACCCGCGGTCTCCCGAGCCCTGGTGACGGTGCCGCTTCCTCCCTCCGCAACACCTCCAGTCCCTGGTTCCTCTGCTCCTGCTGCTGTCTTGGAGCGTCCCCTTTCGGAGATGACCTGGCTGCAGGCGGATCTTCTGAGCGCGGACCCGTGCCTGGTGGCCGGGCGTCTAGAGCTGGCCTCTGGCTGGCTTCACTCTGACCTGGCGGTTTGCACAGCGCTGAGCCAGGCTGTTGCGGCTTCCGAGGAGGAGAAGTGAGGAGCCGCCAGCGCTGCAGCCGATTGTGAGGCAGCGCTGAAAGACGCCAAGGCCGCCCGTGACCGCTGCCAAGTGCTGGTGGGCGATTTGCAGATCCTGCACGACAAGCACGCCGAAGAGGTACGCTGCCGCCAAGCGAAGGAGGAGGGGATGAAGGCCCGGGAGGAAGCCATCAAGAATCGTGATGATGAGCTGGCGGAGCTGGGGAAGAAGCAGGCCGCTGAGCGCACCCGGTTGGAAGAGTTGGAGCGGAAGATGGGGACGAGGGAGGCCGATCTTGATGCCAAGGCGCGAGTCATGGCCGAAGACCGTGTGGCCTTCGCCGATCTCGAGAAGAGGTCTCGCAAGGCGCTGAAGACACTCTACGAGCGCGGCCTGGAGAGAGCCGCTGGACACCGATGAGGATGGCCCCGCCCAGCTGCTTCCTCTCATGGTGAAGGCACTCGAGGAGGTCGTTGATGGCCTTGGTCCCATGGCGGAGGTAGAAGCTCGCGTCTTGTCTTCAGCCGCACTGACTCGCATCTTCAGCCATCTGCACCTCCGCGACCCCAGCGCTCGCCTTGACGAGCTGCTGGAGCCTGTGGCTGAAGACCACTGCGAAGCCGCCGCCGCGAATGTACAAGGTCAAGTGGAGGCCTTGCTGGGGAGGTTCCATGGCTTTGTCTCCGATCCTTTGTCTGGTGACACTGCGGGTCCTGCGACTGGTGATGAGGGTGAGAACATTGTTACCCACGAGGGAGCTCCTTCCGCGGGCGATGGTGATATCCAGGGGTGACCTATGGCTACTCTTCTCGTTTCGTTCCTGCGACATGCATCAGGCCTGGTGGAGGCGTTTAGACTTTTCATTTGGTATTGTGAGAACAATATGCTTGTAATATTTGCTTCGAGATTTGGTGATTTCCTTCCTATTTACTTTGCGTTCTGCGTTGGTAGAGCCCGGCCCCGCGCATACCTCAACCGCCATTGGTCCGACCGGAGACCAGGATGGACCAAGAAGTGAGGGGCTACGTGACCAGTTAGGCTCTTGAGTCGCGATGCTCAAGAGTCCCCCTTGACGCGCAAACATCATATAGGGAGAGTTCGTGAGGATAGATTAATGTTCTACGTTGGCAGAGCCTGGCCACGCGCATACCTCAACCGCCATTGGGCCGACCGGAGACTAGGACGGACCAAGGAGTGAGGGGCTACGTGACCAGTTAGGCTCCTGAGTCACGATGCTCAGGAGTCCCCCTTGACGTGCAAACAATTTCCATACATGCCCTCGCCAAGGCCTCGGGAGGGGCGCGCGACGCCCAGGTCCGGGGGACCTGGTTGGGTGGCGTGCGCTTGGGCATGACCCGAGCGCAGCCCCCGTGCCCAGCCCCCTCGTGCGGCTCTCCCGAGGGGAGGCGTTGTGGCGAGGCTGGGTGCTGAGCTCTGTGCTCCCTGAGGTTGGCACGACCGTGGGGCCGCCCTCAGTTGTTTATCACCAGCGCGGAGCATAGTGCTTCCGCTTGTGCACGGGCATAGCCGCTCCTCAGCAGTGTCATCAGCCAGTGCGGAGCATGGTGCTTCCACTTGGGCGTGGGATGCCCCCCCTCCGGGAGGAGCCCTCGGGGCGTGTATAGCCTCGCTCTGACATGTGGCTTTCACGGCAGGGCCGCGAGGTGTCTCTAGGCACTCGTGAGCCAGCGCGGGACTCACGAGGCCCTACCTCAAGGCGGGTTGCGCCTGGTCTTGAGTCTTGGTGACTATATGTCCCTGCAAGGCGGTTAGATGCAAGCACTCTACGTCCTTAGGTCCCGACCCTGGAGCGAGCTCAGCCGCCGCTGGTATGCCAGGTCACGATGCCGTGGCCAAGGCCAGGGAGTGAGGGCTGGAGAGCCAGTGGTGGGCAGCAATCGAGCAGGTGATAACCCTAGGGAGGTTAAGCAGGGAAGGCAAATCAGCTTGGGTAAATGCAGGAAGATACATGCCACCGGGTCCGGCCTGAGCGGCTTGGGGATGACGCAGCCCGAGGGGTGCCCCCAACAAGGTAAGTTGAAGACATAAGCAAAAGGGATACATGCCGTAGGGACAAACCCACGCGGCCTGGGAATAATGCAGCCCGAGGGGCGCTCCCAGCTAAACGAGCTTGGAAGGTGTCACCTGGTTCTATAGACGAAGTAGAGTTGGTGCAGCTGAAGGAGCGCGTTGAAGAAATGACTCCTCATGAGCCGCTAGAGCCCTGAGCCTCGGGAGGCTCTGGGGGCTCGGGAGGTTCCCTAAAGACCGTCTCCATCTCCTCCAGAACGGCGTGCTACCTGGCTTCCTGAGACCCCAGGACGCGTCGCATGTTGTGCTGATAGGACGACACCATGCTCGGCAAGCCAAAAGGCATTCGAACGTAGCTGTGCGGCGGGCCCTCGCAGCGGCCCACACGCGAAGGCCAAAAATGCTCCTCAGATGCGGCCATGTTGAGCCCTGGGACGTCGATGCAGACACACAGCCTAGCACCCTCGCCAGGATGCGGAGCTGTGCCTCGTGGGCGGCTGTCGCAGCACATGGCTCTTGCTTCTTGTAGTTCATGGGTGGTCTTGATGATGAACTCCTGACTGGTGGGCACTCCTTGCCCTATGCTCTCCTGAGGGCCGCATGCCATGAAGCACGCCTCCAAGTGGTGCCCAAGCGCCTCCCTCGTGAGTTTGACAAGGCCCGAGGACCTCCAGAAGAGAGCCCCCGAGCCCTACCAGAGGAGGGCGCCGGGTGTTGGAGATATGCCCTAGAGGCAATCATGTATGATGATATTTCCTATGTGTTTATGAATAAAGATAGCCCTTGGACATTATCAATGATGTGTATCAGCAAGTACGTGACTTGTTTATGGGACTATGCATTGTACGATGACTGTCCTAAGAGGTCCCTAGTCGAAAGGGTTGTTTGGACGCGCAGCTGACTAGACTAGCATATGACGCGGTCGATGGCTTGGTCTCACTAGCCATGGAGCATTGGATGCTAATCGGATAATATGGACTTGGAAGGATCTGGTCGGATTCGACGTAGTCGGATCCGAGTCGAGATAAGGTCCGAGTCGGACAGACCCAACTATGAGACGCACCAATATGTCATCTGTGAGTCTCTAGTACAACATATGTTCTATGTCCTAAGACCTGAGCTGACGCATGTACTCGGGATGGTGACAGGCTTGCTTTAGGCCGACCAAATGCTACTCCGTAACTGGGTAGTTATAAAGGTAGGTTTCGGGTTTCTCCAGACCCATGCTGCGAGACGTGGTCAAGCAAGTGGGATTTTCCCCTCCGATCAGGAGAGATATACTCTGGGCCCCTCGTGTGACCCGACCAGGATAAGCATGGCCATGTGACAAGGATTATGTGATAATCCGGTTTGTTGTCGGCATCACTGGAACGAGAAAGAGGTCGGGCTAGCACAAGGATGACAGACTCTCCTTGAGCTCGACAACATTATCGTGTGGCAAAAGGAATGGAAGTATGATGTACAGGTTCGCCTAACCAGCTTCATAGTTTGTTTGGTGTTCGGCATGCCTTGCTAGAGGCCGCTACCAACTGTGCAGTTCGGAGGTGATCCGAACTGCGACCAAGCCGACTTGAACCTAAGGGGTCGCGCACTTACAGGAAGAACCTACGAGGTCGGATCCGAGGACACTGGTCGGATGTGATCCGAACTGTATTCGGATTGTGGCCGAGTAGACTTATGGGCTATAGGGTCTGTGCGAGGCCCAAGTGTTGAGCCCGTGACAGACGCCTATATATAGTGGAGGTGCCGCACACTCACGAGGTTGATCGCTTTGGCGCTGTCACTAGGGTTTGCATGTGTTGCGAATAGACACCTCCACTCACCGCCGATTGTGTGATCGGACCTAGCAGTCCGCCGCACGACGTTCCTCCTGCACGCATGGATACCGTTAGAGGCGGTGCACTTGCGCCGCTCCGGCGAACCTGTACGTGGTAACCGACCACCGGCTGTACGAGGGAGATCACGCGAGGAGGAGACGATCCACGCGGACGCGCTGCCCCAACTCTTCTTCCGCTGCAGGGCACTGCGTGTCTAGTGGTAACGAACTATGATCCATCTCCCGTACCATGTTCTCGGTTTTTCTGTGCATAGGAAAATTTTAATTTGCAGTCGACGCACCCTACCGTAGATCCCAACAGTGGTATCAGAGCCTCTGCTATAGGATTTGGATTGATATCATATGCATATTAGATATGTGGAGGCGATAGATGAGATATGTTGTCATTGATTAGATCAGCTATGTGCACGGTTGATGAGATCAAGTACACATGGGGATCGATGCGGCTATGTTTTCTGATGATCGGAGTCGATGAGGTCGTGACACAACCTTCCCCTACCGGTCGGTATCCGCCATCGGGGTTAACGGTGGAACGTAAATCTGAATCGGGATCGCGATGATCGATGAGATCGGTCAGATCAGAGAATTCGGCATGATCGGAGTTCAGATGTGATCTGTGATTTCCAAAAACATCGAGCGCTGCCCCTTTGAACCCCACCCACTAACCGACTAGCGGGACCGCCATGTGCGTAGCGCCTTGTATTTCTTACATGATCACTCAAACCGGTAGAATGCGATTCTATGCGTAAGTTTGTTTTGCAGGTTTGATGTGAATAGTATGGCTCATGTGTATGTGATGCATGTGTGTAAATTATACATGGCCTGCGTGTCATGTTTGTCAGCCAGCAGGAGCCAAAGTGCTGTCATTATATTGTATAACGACCTGCGTGTCGACTTGTGACTCTATGTAAAATTCATTACTAGTTGTAGTAGTTGGATTATAGAGATCAGGTTGGTAGCTTGGCATCCCGGCGTGACAAACAATATGGAGTTCCTAGATGGTCATCGGAGTCAAAGCCGACCTGGAAGAACATGCATGGATGAGCCATACTATTTCACAATATATGTTTACTTGTGATTGTTATGCTTCTTTGTTTCTATGCATGTTAGAATGGTAGAAAGATCCCTCATGAATATCAAGTAAATTGCCATTCCCGATGTTGCACCTTCACACGTCAAGTACGTCTAGTAGTGGGCTCATAAAATTGGGGTGCTGCCAGGTGTCCTTGAACTGAAGGGTTCATGTCGGACATGGACGTGCACTGCATTAGGTTAACTTGACAAGGCTATCAAAACGGTTTTGGGCCTTGTGGCAAAAGAGGTCGGGAGCCGGGGTATGAGATACCTACCCGACCGACGGGAGTCGTATAGAGATACGATTAGTAAGGAGTTGCTTACATGTTGTCTAGCGGTGATGCTAAAACTCACTAGTCACGTGTGTTAGTCGGATCCTGAATCACTGAGAGTTTGCGGAGGGATGCTGACTTCAGTGGGAGTATTTCTGCTTAAGGCTAGAATTACTCTACATAAACACATTGCTTAGTGATTGCATATTTTTCTGTTATAGATCAATGGCACCACCTGCTCAACACAACTTTGCATTGAAATCAATTCTGGAAAAGGATAAACTGAATGGAACAAACTTTAGCACATGCTATAGAAATTTGAGAATTGTTCTCAAGCATGATAAAAAGGAACATGTTCTAGAGGATCCGCTTCCAGAGGAACCTGCCGACAATGCTAGTACCACAACCAAGAACGCCTACTAGAAACTCGTTGATGAATCAAACGAGATCAGCTGCCTCATGCTGGCTTCTATGGAGCCCGTTTTGCAGTAGCATTTCAAAGACATTGGGGCTTTCGATATGATCGAGAGTTGATACGTCTCCAACATATCTATAATTTTTGATTGCTCCATGCTACGTTATCTACTGTTTTGGGCAATATTGGGCTTTATTATCCACTTTTATATTATTTTTGGGACTAACCTATTAACCGTAGGCCCAGCCCAAAATTGATGTTTTTGCCTATTTCAGTGTTTCAAAGAAAAGGAATATCAAACGGAGTCAAAACAGAACGAAATCAACTGGAGAAGTTATTTTTGGAAGGGAAGCTACCGGATGGACTTGGACCCCACGTCAGGAGCCAAGGGAGGTGCTCACGAGGGTGGGGGGCGCCCCCTAGGGCGCGCCCCCTGCCTCGTGGGGCCCCCGAAGCTCCACCGACGTACTTCCTGCACCCATATATACTCACGTACCCTAAAACTTCTAGAACAGACAACAGATCGGGAGTTCCGCCGCCAGAAGCCTCCATAGCCACCGAAAACGAATCTACACCCGTTCCGGCACCCTGCCGGATGGGTCAATCCCTCTCCGGTGGCCATCTTCATCATCCCGGTGCTCTCCATGACGAGGAGGGAGTAGTTCTCCCTTGGGGCTGAGGGTATGTACCAGTAGGTATGTGTTTGATCTCTCTCTCTCGTGTTCTTGAGGTGATACAATCTTGATGTATCGCGAGCTTTGCTATTATATTTGGATCCTATGATGTTTTCTCCCCCCTCTAATCTCTTGTAATGAATTGAGTTTCCCCTTTGAAGTAATCTTATTGGATTGAGTCTTTAAAGATTTGAGAACACTTGATGTATGTCTTGCCATGCGTATCTATGGTGACAATGGGATACCACGTGATTCACTTGATGTATGTTTTGGTGATCAACTTGTGGGTTCCGCCCATGAACCTATGCATAGGGTTGGCACATGTTTTCGTGGTGATTCTCTGGTAGAACTTTGGGGCACTCTTTGTGGTTCCATGTGTTTGTTGAATAGATGAATTTGAGATTGTGTGATGCATATCGTATAATCATTCCCACGGATACTTGAGGTGACATTGGAGTATCTAGGTGACATTAGGGTTTTGGTTGATTTGTGCCTTAAGGTGTTATTCTAGTACGAACTCTAGGGCTGTTTGTGACACTTATAGGAATAGCCCAATGGATTGATTTGAAAGAATAACTTTGAGGTGGTTTCGTACCCTACCATAATCTCTTCGTTCGTTCTCCGCTATTAGTGACTTTGGAGTGACTCTTTGTTGCATGTTGAGGGATGGTTATGTGATCCAATTATGTTATTATTGTTGAGAGGACTTGCACTAGTGAAAGTATGAACCCTAGGCCTTATTTCCTAGCATTGCAATATCGTTTATGCTCACTTTTATCATTAGTTACCTTGCTGTTTTTATATTTTCAGATTACAAATACCTTTATCTACTATCCATATACCACTTGTATCACCATCTCTTCGCCGAACTAGTGCACCTATACAATTTACCATTGTATTGGGTGTGTTGGGGACACAAGAGACACTTTGTTATTTGGTTGCAGGGTTGCTTGAGAGAGACCATCTTCATCCTACGCCTCCTACCGATTGATAAACCTTAGGTCATCCACCTGAGCGAAATTTGCTACTGTCCTACAAACCTCTGCACTTGGAGGCGCAACAACGTCTACAGGAAGAAGGTTGTGTAGTAGACATCAAGCTCTTTTCTAGCGCCGTTGCCGGGGAGGTTAGTGCTTGAAGTTATATCTTTAGATCTTGCAATCGAGTCTTTTAGTTTCTTGTTTTATCACTAGTTTAGTTTATAAAAGAAAACTATAAAAAAATGGAATTGAGTTTGTCTCATATGCTTCACCTTTTTAATATCTTTCGTGAGTATGATGGAAAAGATAATTGTGCTCAAGTGCTAGAAGAAGAAATCTATAAAATGTTTGGCACTAAATATTTGAATGATGAGCATTATTTCAATGTTGTTAGTATGAATTCCTTGAATATCCATGATGCTAATGATATGCAAATCCACAAGCTTCGGGAAGCTATGTTTGATGAATATGATATTTTTTGTCCCCCAAGTTTTGATGAGCAAATTTATTATGATGAAAGCATGCCCCCTATCTATGATGATTATTGTGATGACATGTATGCTTTAAAGAATAATGATAACCATGAAACTTGTCATCTTGATCTTAATTTTCGATCACATGATAGTTATTTCGTTGAGTTTGCTCCCACTATTCTTCATGACAAGAATTTTGCTTGTGTGGAGAGTAGTAAAATTTCTATATTTGTAGATCATGAAAAGAATGCTTTAGGTGCTGGTTATATTGTTGAATTCATTCATGATGCTACTGAAAATTATTATGAGGGAGGAATATATGCTTGTAGGAATTGCAATAATATCAAGTTTCCTCTCTATGTGCTTAAAGTTTTGAAGTTATTCTTGTTTTACCTTCCTATGCAAGTTGATTATTATTCACATAAGTTGTTTGCTCACAAAATCCCTATGCATAGGAAGTGGGTTAGACTTAAATGTGCTAGTCATATTTTTCATGATGCTCTCTTTATGTTACAATTCTTATCTTTTATGTGAGCATCATTGAAATCATCATGCCTAGCTAGGGGCGTTAAAGGATAGCGCTTGTTGGAAGGCATACCAATTTTATTTTTGTTCCTTGATTTTTGATCCTGTTTAGTAATATATAATGCATATAGCCTCTGTTTAGATGTGGTTTTTTGTTTTAATTAGTGTTTGTGCCAAGTAGAACCTTTGGGAAGACTTGGGTGAAGTCTTTATGATCATGCTGTAAAAAACAGAAACTTTAGCGCTCACGAGAATTGCTTCCATTTTTTATTGGAGAGTGATATTTAGTTTATTCTTTTTGCAGATGATTAATAGATAAATTCATCAGGTCGAGAAAATTATTTTAGAATTTTATGAGTTACATAAGTATACGTTTGATCCAGATTACTACAGACTGTTCTGTTTTTGACAGATTCTGTTTTCGATGTGTTGTTTGCTTATTTTGATGTGTCTATGGCTAGTAAAATAGTTTATAAACCAAAAAGAAGTTGGAATACAGTAGTTTTAACACCAATATAAATAAATAATGAGTTTATTACAGTACCTTGAAGTGGTGTTTTGTTTTCTTTCGCTAACAGAGCTCACGAGTTTTCTGTTAAGTTTTGTGTTGTGAAGTTTTCAAGTTTTGGGTAAGGATTCGATGGACTATGGAATAAGGAGTGGAAAGATCCTAAGCTTGGGTATTCCCAAGACACCCCAAGGTAATATTCAAGGACAAACAAGATCCTAAGCTTGGGGATGCCCCGGAAGGCATCCCCTCTTTCGTCTTCGTTCATCGGTAACTTTACTTGGACCTATATTTTTATTGACCACATGCTATGTGTTTTGCTTGGAGCGTCAATTTATTTTGTTATGATTTGCTTGCTATTATTTATAACAATGTTTTGAATATTTTATTTAAATAAAAGTGGCATTGATAGCCTTTACTATGCCTATTTTAGAAGTCCACATGTTGCTGTCTGAAAACAGAAAGTTTACCGATGTTGCAATAATTCCCTAGAAAATTCAGAATGCGATAAAATGTTGAAACCTTTTGCATATTAGGCTCTGATGAATTTACTATAGTGGTAATTTTCTTTCATAATTTTTGGATCTAGGGAAGTATGGATGTTGCAGCATTCTTTACAGACTATCCTGTTTAGGCAGATTGCTGTTATATTTGCATTGTTTGCATATGTTTGCTTCTTTAATGGTTCTATTTGAGGATAGGACTATTAAATATGCAGAGGCATTTAGTATGCAATATTGAATAATAATTTTAGTTATTTGCTACAGTAGAGTATAATAAGGTTTTTGCAATGGTTTATACTAACTTGAGAAATATGCTACAGTAGAGTATAATATCAAAGTCATGCTAGTTGAGTAGTTGTGAAATTGAGAAATACTTGTGTTGAAGTTTGCAAGTCCCGTAGCATGCACGTATGGTAAACATTATGCAACAAATTTGAAACATGAGGTGTTATTTGATTGTCCTCCTTATGAGTTGCGGTCGGGGACGAGCGATGGTCTTTTCCTACCAATCTGTCCCCCTAGGAGCATGCACGTAGTGCCGAGGTTTTTGATGACTTGTAGATTTTTGCAATAAGTATGTGAGTTCTTTATGACTAATGTTGAGTCCATGGATTATACGCACTCTCACCCTTCCATCCTTGCTAGCCTCTTCGGTACCGTGCATTTCCCTTTCTCACATTGAGAGTTGGTGCAAACTTCACCGGTGCATCCAAAACCCATGATATGATACGCTCTTTCACACATAAACCTCCTTATATCTTCCTCAAAACAGCCACCATACCTACCTATTATGGCATTTCCATAGCCTTTCCGAGATATATTGCCATGCAACTTTCCATCATTCCGTTCATCATGACACATTCATCATTGTCATATTGCTTAGCATGATCATGTAGTTGACATAGTATTTGTGGCAAAGCGACCGTTCATAATTCTTTCATACATGTCACTCTTGGTTCATTGCATATCCCGGTACACCACCGGAGGCATTCATATAGAGTCATCTTTGTTCTAGTATCGAGTGGTAATCATTGAGTTGTAAATAAATAGAAGTGTGATGATCATCGTTTTCTAGAGCATTGTCCCAAGTGAGGAATAAAAAAAAGAGGAAGGCCATAAAAAAAGAAAAGGCCCAAAAAAATGATAGAAAAAGAGAGAAGGGACAATGTTACTATCCTTTTTCCACAATTGTGCTTCAAAGTAGCACCATGATCTTCATAGTAGAGAGTCTCTCATGTTATCACTTTCATATACTAGTGGGAATTTTTCATTATAGAACTTGTCTTGTATATTCCAACAATGGGCCTCCTCAAGAGCCCTAGGTCTTCGTGAGCAAGCAAGTTGGATGCACACCCACTAGTTTCTTTTGTTGAGTTTTCATACATTTATAGCTCTAGTGCATCCGTTGCATGGCAATCCCTACTCCTTGCATTAACATCAATCGGTGGGCATCTCCATAGCTTATTGATTAGCCTCGTTGATGTGAGACTTTCTCCTTTTTGTCTTCTCCACATAACCCCCATCATTATATTCTATTCCACCCATAGTGCTATATCCATGGCTCGCGCTCATGTATTGCGTGAAGTCTTATGAGTTTGAGATTACTAAAGTATGAAACAATTGCTTGGATTTTAATCGGGGTTGTGCATGATGAGAGCATTCTTGTGTGACAAAAATGGAGCATGACTAAACTATATGATTTTGTAGGGATGAACTTTCTTTGGCCATGTTATTTTGAGAAGACAGAATTGCTTAGTTAGTATGCTTGAAGTATTATCATTTTTATGTCAATATGAACTTTTGTCTTGAATCTTTCGGATATGAACATTCATACCACAATTAAGAAGAATTACATTGAAATTATGCCAAGTAGCACTCCGCATCAAAAATTCTGTTTTTATCATTTACCTACTCGAGGATGAGCAGGAATTAAACTTGGGGATGCTTGATACGTCTCGAAAGTATCTATAATTTTTGATTGCTCCATGCTATGTTATCTACTGTTTTGGGAAATATTGGGCTTTATTATACACTTTTATATTATTTTTGGGACTAACCTATTAACCGGAGGCCCAGCCCAGAATTGCTGTTTTTGCCTATTTCAGTGTTTCGAAGAAAAGGAATATCAAACGGAGTTGAAACGGAACGAAATCAACTAGAGAATTTATTTTTGGAAGGAAAGCTACCAGATGAACTTGCACCCCAAGGCAATATTCAAGGACAACCAAGAGCCTAAGCTTGGGGATGCCCCGGAAGGCATCCCCTCTTTCGTCTTCGTTCATCGATAACTTTACTTGGAGCTATATTTTGATCACCACATGATATGTGTTTTGCTTGGAGCGTCAATTTATTTTGTTAGGATTTGCTTGCTGTTCTTTAGAACAATGTTTTGCATCTTTTATTTCAATAAAAGTGGCATTGATAGCCTTTACTATGCCTATTTTAGAAGTCCACATGTTGCTGTTTGAAAACAGAAAGTTTACTGCTTTGCAATAATTCCCTAGAAAATTCAGAATGTGATAAAATGTTGAAACCATTTTCATATTAAGCTCTGATAAATTTACTATGGTGGGAATTTTCTTTCATAATTTTTGGTGCTAGGGAAGTATGGATGTTGCAGCATTCTTTAGAGACTATCCTGTTTAGGCAGATTGCTGTTATGTTTGCATTATTTGCATATGTTGGCTTCTTTAATGATTATATTTGAGGATAGGACTATTAAATATGCAGAGGTATTTAGTATTCAATGTTGAATAATAATTTTAGTGATTTGCTACAGTAGAGTATGATAAGGTTTTTGCAATGGTTTATACTAACTTATCTCACGAGTCCTTGTGAGTTTTGTGTGGATGAAGCTTTTGAGATTTAGGGAGACCGTGATATGAGAGGAATTAAGGAGACACAAAAGCTCAAGCTTGGGGATGCCCAAGGCATCCCAAGATAATATTTCAAGAAGTCTCAAGCATCTAAGCTTGGGGAGGCCCCGGTTGGCATCCCACCTTTCTTCTTCAACAACTATCGGTTAGTTTCGGTTGATCCTAAGTTTTTGCTTCTTCACATAATGTTTGCTATTCTTCAAATATCATTTTATTTTGCTTTGCTTGCTGTTTGAATAAAATACCAAGATCTGAAATTATTAAATGTTAGAGAGTCTTCACGTAGTTTCATAATTATTCGACCACTCATTGATCTTCACTTATATCTTTCGGAGTAGTTTGTTGTTTGCTATAGTACTTCACTTATATCTTTTAGAGCATGGTGGTAGTTTTATTTTGAAGAAATATATGAACTCTCATGCTTCACTTAGATTATTTTGAGAGTCTTAATAGCATGGTAATTTTCTTAAAATCCTAATATGCTTGGTATGCAAGATTAATAATAAAACTTTCTTATGAGTGTGTTGAATACTAAGAAAAGTTTGATGCTTGATGATTGTTTTGAGATATGGAGGTAATAATATCAAAGTCATGCTAGTTGAGTAGTTGTGAAATTGAGAAATACTTGTGTTGAAGTTTGCAAGTCTCGTAGCATGCACGTATGGTAAATGTTATGCAACAAATTTGAAACATGAGGTGTTATTTGATTGTCCTCGTTATGAGTGGCGCTCGGGGACGAGCGATGGTCTTTTCCTACCAATCTATCCCCCTAGGAGCATGCGCTTAGTGCCGATGTTTTTGATGACTTGTAGATTTTTGCAATAAGTATGTGAGTTCTTTATGACTAATGTTGAGTCCATGGATTATACGCACTCTCACCCTTCCATCCTTGCTAGCCTCTTCGGTACCGTGCATTGCCCTTTCTCACATTGAGAGTTGGTGCAAACTTCGCCGGTGCATCCAAACCCCGTGATATGATACACTCTTTCACACATAAACCTCCATATATCTTCCTCAAAACAGCCGCCATACCTACATAATATGGCATTTCCATAGCCATTCCGAGATATATTGCCATGCAACTTTCCATCATTCTGTTCATCATGAAACATTCATCATTGTCATATTGCTTAGCATGATCATGTAGTTGACATAGTATTTGTGGCAAAGCGACCGTTCATAATTCTTTCATACATGTCACTCTTGGTTCATTGCATATCCCGGTACACCGCCGGAGGCATTCATATAGAGTCATCTTTGTTCTAGTATCAATCTGTAATCATTGAGTTGTAAATAAATAGAAGTGTGATGATCATCATTTTCTAGAGCATTGTCCCAAGTGAGGAATAAAAAAAAGAGAAAGGCCATAAAAAAAGAAAAGGCCCAAAAAATGAGAGAAAAAGAGAGAAGGGACAATGTTACTATCCTTTTACCACACTTGTGCTTCAAAGTAGCACCATGATCTTCATAGTAGAGAGTCTCTCATGTTATCACTTTCACATACTAGTGGGAATTTTTCATTATAGAACTTGGCTTGTATATTCCAACAATGGGCCTCCTCAAGTGCCCTAGGTCTTCGTGAGCAAGCAAGTTGGATGCACACCCACTAGTTTCTTTTGTTGAGCTTTCATACATTTATAGCTCTAGTGCATCCGTTGCATGGCAATCCCTACTCCTTGCATTAACATCAATCGGTGGGCATCTCCATAGCCCATTGATTAGCCTCGTTGATGTGAGACTTTCTCCTTTTTGTCTTCTCCACATAACCCCCCTCATTATATTCTATTCCACCCATAGTGCTATATCCATGGCTCATGCTCATGTATTGCATGAAGGTTTATGAGTTTGAGATTACTGAAGTATGAAACAATTGCTTGGCTTGTCATCTGGGTTGTGCATGATGAGAGCATTCTTGTGTGACGAAAATGGAGCATGACTAAACTATATGATTTTATAGGGATGAACTTTCTTTGGCCATGTTATTTTAAGAAGACATAATTACTTAGTTAGTATGCTTGAAGTATTATCATTTTTATGTCAATATGAACTTTTGTCTTGAATCTTTCGGATATGAACATTCATACCACAATTAAGAAGAATTACATTGAAATTATGCCAAGTAGCACTCCGCATCAAAAATTCTGTTTTTATCATTTACCTACTCGAGGATGAGCAGGAATTAAGCTTGGGGATGCTTGATACGTCTCCAACGTATCTATAATTTTTGATTGCTCCATGCTATGTTATCTACTATTTTGGGCAATATTGAGCTTTATTATCCACTTCTATATTATTTTTGGGACTAACCTATTAACCGGAGGCCCAGCCCAGAATTGCTGGTTTTGCCTATTTCAGTGTTTCGAAGAAAAGGAATATCAAACGGAGTTGAAATGGAATGAAATCAACTGGAGAAGTTATTTTTGGAAGGAAAGCTACCGGATGGACTTGGACCCCACGTCAGGAGCCAAGGGAGGTGCTCACGAGGGTGAGGGGTGCCCCCTGCCTCTTGGGGCCCCCGAAGCTCCACCGACGTACTTCCTGCACCCATATATACTCACATACCCTAAAACTTCTAGAACAGATAATAGATCGGGAGTTCCACCGCCAAAAGCCTCCGTATCCACCGAAAACCAATCTAGACCCATTCCAGCACCCTGCCGGAGGGGGAAATCCCTCTCCGGTGGCCATCTTCATCATCCCGGTGCTCTCCATGACGAGGAGGGAGTAGTTCTCCCTCGGGGCTGAGGGTATGTACAAGTAGCTATGTGTTTGATCTCTCTTTCTCTCTCTCTCTCTCTCTCTCTCTCTCTCTCGTGTTCTTGAGGTGATACGATCTTGATGTATCGCGGGCTTTACTATTATATTTGGATCCTATGATGTTTTCTCCCCCACTACTCTCTTGTAATAAATTGAGTTTCCCCTTTGAAGTAATCTTATCGGATTGAGTCTTTAAAGATTTGAGAACACTTGATGTATGTCTTGCCGTGCGTATCTGTGGTGATAATGGGATACCACATGATTCACTTGATGTATGTTTTGGTGATCAACTTGCGGGTTCCGCCGATGAACCTATGCATAGGGGTTGGCACACGTTTTCGTCTTGACTCTCCGGTAGAATCTTTGGGGCACTCTTTGAAGTACTTTGTGATGGTTTGAATAGATGAATCTGAGATTGTGTGATGCATATCGTATAATCATACCCACGGATACTTGATGTGACATTGGAGTATCTAGGTGACATTAGGGTTTTGGTTGATTTGTGTCTTAAGGTGTTATTCTAGTAAGAACTCTAGGGCTATTTGTGACACTTATAGGAATAGCCCAACGGATTGATTGGAAAGAATAACTTTGAGGTGGTTTCATACCCTACCATAATCTCTTCGTTCGTTCTCCTCTATTAGTGACTTTGGAGTGACTCTTTGTTGCATGTTGAGGGATAGTTATGTGATCCAATTATGTTATTATTGTTGAGAGGACTTGCACTAGTGAAAGTATGAACCCTAGGCCTTATTTCCTAGCATTGCAATACCGTTTGCGCTCACTTTTGTCATTAGTTACCTTGCTGTTTTTATATTTTCAGATTACAAATACCTTTATCTACTATCCATATACCACTTGTATCACCATCTCTTCGCCAAACTAGTGCACCTATACAATTTACCATTGTATTGGGTGTGTTAAGGACACAAGAGACTCTTTGTTATTTGGTTGCAGGGTTGCTTGAGAGAGACCATCTTCTTCCTACACCTCCTACGGATTGATAAACCTTAGGTCATCCACTTTAGGGAAATTTGCTACTGTCCTACAAACCTCTGCACTTGGAGGCCCAACAACGTCTACAAGAAGAAGGTTGTGTAGTAGACATCAAGAGTCTCAAGAGCATGTTTCAGGTGCAGGCTAGGACCAAAAGGTTCAACGTCTTGCGATTTTTGATGGATTGTAAGCTGAAGGAAGGTGATCCACTGAGCCCGCATGTGGTCAAGATGATCGGATATGTGCAAGCTTTGGATTGGTTGGGATTCTCTCTCTTGGATGAGCTGGCTACTGATGCAGTTCTGGGTTCTCCTCCGCCCAACTATGGGATGTTCATCTCGAACTATCATATGCATGGTATGGATAAGAAGCTCACTGAATTGCATGGGATGCTCAAAGTGGCAGAGCAGGATATTAAGAAAGGCACACATCAACTGTTGATGGTGAAGAAATCGGCTAAATTCAAGAAGAGTTGGTCCAAGAAAAAGGCTAAGGCAAAGGGCACGAAGACGGTAACCTCTGCCACTGGGCCGAAGTCTGGACCGGACTCAAAGACGATTTGCTATCATTGCAAGGAAACTGGTCACTCGAAGAGGAACTCACTACAAAAAAAATACACTTCCGTGATGATACGTGTTTGTCACAGTAGGTCGCTTTTTTGTGATGCATGTACATCCATGACAAATTTATGACAGAATCAAGATAGTCATACCTGTGCTGTCTTAGAAGTGTTCCATGACATTACCAAAATTATCATCATGGAAGTGTCCACTTCCATGACGATAAATCACGTGTCACAGAAGTGCTTTCGTCAAGGGTGACCGACATGTGGCATCCACCGTAATGGAACGCCGGTAAGCTATCGGGTCGGGTTTGGGATCCGTTAACAGCCCCGACCAATGGGGATTTTCCACGTGCAAAATCATCATTGGCTAGAGGAAACATGTGTCGGCTCATCGTCGGGACAGATGTCATCCACTCACTGGACAGAAGGCGCCTATGATACATCGACACGTGGCACGGCCCAACAAGTTTGAATGGGCCGGCCCAACTAAAGGCCCACAAGATTTAGCGGACCATAATGGGCCGGCCCAGCTAAAGGCCCACGAGATTTTGTGGACCATAATGGGCTGGTCCAGCTAAAGGCCCACAAGATTTCACGGGCCATAATGGGCCGGCCCAGGTAAAGGCCCACAAGATTTTCATGTGCCATAATAGGCCAACCCAGGTAAAGGCACACGGTGACTCTAGCCCATAATGAACAGTAATTTTCTTTATACCCCTTAACGGTGCGTGATTTACAAGGGCCGTTTCCAGCCCATGTTAGCTTTCGGCCTATTGACGGCCCATACGTTCTTGGGCTCCTTTTCGGCCCTCGATTACTTCCGGCCCGTTACTGGCCTATTCCCCTAATGGGCCAAATTCGGCCCATGGCAAGAGTCGGCCCATTAATGGCATGTTCCACTAATGGGCCAAATTCGACCCATGGCAAGAGTTAGCCCGTTATTGGCCTGTTACCCTAATGGGCCAAATTCGGCCCATGGCAAGAGTCGGCCCGTTTCTGGCCTGTTAACCCGTTGCGCCGTTTCCAACCCGTCCTATATTCTGGCCCATTAACGACCCGTTATGCCTGTGAAAGAATTAAGCCTTTACTGTCCTACGACCTGTTAACGGCCTGTTACCGTGCTGGGCCGATACCAATTACGCCCGATTATGGCCCATGTAGACCCATTTATCCGACGGCCTGAGGCCCACCGATTATAGGCCCATTTATTGACGGCCCGTAGGAGACCCATGGATCCTATGGCCCTTATATGGACCATGGTAGTTGCGGCGACTAGCAAACCAAGGAAAAAGAAGACTAGGAAATAAATAAGGCTGAAGCTAACGCTAGGCTATTAAGGCGATTGCACATATTACATCCACTCGGCATCAAAGATCGCCACCAGTGCAAATATAGGGAACACCCTACACTATACAAAAATGGCTTGCTATTTTCTTCAGGCGGTGGCTGCACGTTAAGAATAGATTTTGTATCGCACCAAAACAAATTACAACTATATAACAAAAGGAAGGTTCGCATAAAACTTAACAGTCTAGCAGATAAATGCACCACCAGAAGTTCAGAAGCTCAGTTCATTTGACCTGACTGTTACGTTTTCATGCTGTATTGTCCGATGGAGCACCATAACCCTCGCCTTCATTTCCCCTAGGGTCCTGAACAACATAGCAAATATCTGATAATCTGTTTTCAAAACCATGCATATCTTGATGACATTGAGCAATGTTTCTCCTTGTTTCACAAAGGGTCTCTGTTAGGGAATGGACTTGTGTTTGGAGCGCAGATACAACATTGCTTTGAGCTTGCATATCTTGATCATGAGGCAGTTTGGATGATATTGCCTTAACAACCAACCTAGTATTACGCAGGAACATGCTTTTGGCACTGTTAGTGGACAGGTACTGACCCACTGCAGCAAGAGCTGACATTGCGGTTATAGTTGCCTCGCCACCTTCAGAAGGTGGCGGTTCCACCATTTTTTCCATAGATCGCTGAAAAGTTGAGGTTTTACATTAGTAGTACCAGAACAGAAGATATTAAGGAGGCAGCAAAACCAAACAAATTAGCTTTGGTCTATATACAGAACTTATTCTGGTGAACCCATGTAAAATATTAGTTGTATTTAATTGCAAAGTACATAATAAAACCAGGTTCCAAACATATGACCATGTACCATCGCTAATGTATTGTCTATTTCTTCACATTGTATTGAGGGCTAAGGATAAAGAGATGAAGTTTATAATACGGTAAGCATAGTATGATGTCATTCATATCACAAAACAATCGAGAACAGACAAACATGCAATTGTAATGTTCTGTGGGCAAGTCCAGCACGGAACTAGATTACGGGTCAAGATCAAAGGAACATCACTCCTCTCTTTTAAACGTTGTAAGGTGCAATGATACGCTAAGACAATTGTGTATAAAATTGAAAATATTAATAGACATTGCCTGCGAACCATGCAGTTCAAGGCACAAGTCAGAGTAAGTAGTAGTTAAAAGGCATGAGGATTAAGGACTTACAATAGCGGCTTTGACTGGTGTAGTCATGCCCTTCTTCTTGCTGGTGTGATAGTCCTTGAAGATTTCCACAACATTTGGTTCAGGTACTTTTTGGTCCTTGCGGGGTTTCCTCTGCATTTGGAACAAGTCAATATAGATCTGATAATATGGTACATCGAAAAGAGTGAAACAACAGCTAATTACAAGAGCCTCGCAGTGTGCAATATAGCTACGAGATCCTGTCATCTGTTGGAATTTTACTTTCATACGGTTGGCCTTGTTCTTTGAACAGTTCACCTACAAGAAGATAGATTTGTGTGGCACATGCGTAAATAGGACTTCAACATGTGATCTGATGACATATATATAACGTACCTGATACTTTAGATCAGACCAGTGTTTAACAAGGCCTCTCCAGTCTTCATCAGATATATTTTCCACTTGAGATGTTTGGGCAAGTTCACTGTTAGCGTTGCCTTCAAAGTGAGTTTTCCTCAAGTTATACCGATACTGTCGCAGAGCAGACATGCAAACATGGGTGCAAGCTTGTCTGGTTGCATCATCTTGGCTATCCAACTTGAACCTCATCTATTGAAAATTATGGGAGTC
Organism: Triticum aestivum; assembly: GCF_018294505.1. Classification (NCBI taxonomy): domain Eukaryota; kingdom Viridiplantae; phylum Streptophyta; class Magnoliopsida; order Poales; family Poaceae; genus Triticum; species Triticum aestivum. Next base: position 95,232,903 of record NC_057806.1, on the reverse strand, counting down.
TCATTATCAGCAACCTAGAAAGTATTGGACAGAGCAAGACGATATTACTAGTTTCCATACATAACCATACTTACAGATAAATGGTCGAGGAAGATGTTGAACTGGGTTTCGTCTTTGTCATTCCTGTACTGAATCCATGTTGGGAGGATACGTACATGACACCTAACAGCAACCGCTGCCTCTGATACTAACTTGGCTGACTCTGTAGCATCACGTGGCCTTTTTAAACCTGCCTCAAAACGGATCTCCATTCTTCCTCCTCTAGATTTAGTTAACCTATCGAGCATTATCCCTGATGTTTGTTTCCTCTTGCGCCTAGGTGCTAGTCCAACAACAAACATAGGAAGTGTTAGTGTACATCAAACTGTGAGACTACATATAAAGAAGCATGCAACTGTAACTTGACTCCAGCAACTACCTTCTTGCTGTTGAAGCTCACAAGGTTCATTTGATATTGCCAACTTGTCTTGTGTCAAGAGTGCTTGGGAAGTAGTGTCAGTTGGAAAGGGAGCTTGGGAACGTGCTGCTAGCTCAGTTGACGCATGAGTACGTCGTGCAGCTAGTAGTACTGTGGTAGGTGTTGCAAGAACTAGGGCTGTCTCTACTTGTTTGGTGGCAGCTATTTGTTTCTGTTTGTCTTTTTTGCAACACATGTAGCATGGGATGCCGTGTTTGTAGAATTTTCTGCTGGACTTTGACCTTCTATTGCACCATTAGTACCAGCAAAATTTGCAGGATTCATCCGCTTCTCATTCCCTGCCATTCTGTGTTTCTTCCTCTTTCTCTATGCCATGTTAAGTCAAGCCGACAAGAAAAACGAATAACAATTTAGTTCTTCAGAACAAATTGATGCGTGATGCAAATGAACTGAACTTTGATGTTAGACAACCACATGATAGGAGGATGTAATATGTATGAAAAACAGGACGGAAGAGATAACCAGAACTATGATGTGTAAACTAAGAAGAAGACATTTCACCAAATTATAAGCAATGCAATGGAAGGTAGACAACATATGAAAGATGCTACAAATATCGCTCTGCCAAGTTAACAGTGTCTCATCATAAATGGCGTTTAAACAAATGTGAAGCAGTACAAGAAATAAATCATATGCAAGATGCAAACAACATCACACTATCATGTTAGAGGTCTCTCGTCATTAGTGCCATTGCATATTCACAACAATGCATATTTACAGCTTATGATGTGTAAACTAAGGATAAGGCATTTCAACAAATTAGAAGCAATGAAAGCTAGACACCATATGAAAGATGCAACGAATATCACTCTACCAAGTTAAAACGGTCTCGTCATAAGTGCCATTTCAACAAATTAGTAATACAAGCTAGAAAAGAATGTGAGATGTAACCTATATCACACTCCGAAGTCAAACGTGTCTTATGATAAGTGATTGTTGCAGGTTACACAACAGTAGTAATTTGATGTAAGAACATGGTGTGATAGACAAATATTGTATGTTCTAGAAACAGGAACACGTGTCTTATTCAAGTATAATGTGTAAAGTAAGCAGATGGAATTCAACAAAATTAGAAGCAATACAAGCTACACATCACACATAACATGCAACCACATATAACAGTGCCAAGTTAGAGGGAGCACTGGTGATGCTGCACTAGGGGAGACGTGCTCATCATAGACACAACTTTGTTGAGTGTCTATGCATGTGTTGTCTTGGAAATCATCTTGGGGGTGTGGAGGAGTAGAAACTGTAGAGGCCCTCCGTTCGGAAGGAGAACCTTTATCCGCTGCCTTGCTAACTTCCTTCCGCTTTATTGATTTTGAATTGTCAAGTAAAACCGACAAGAAAAAGCAATAAAATTCTCTCTTCAGAACTCATTCATGCATGATATTGACAATCACTACTTTGATGTAAGGCAAACACATGATATCTCGGCATTTATCGTCGTGTGCGAGGCCTTCCTCTGCATCAAGCCCCACTTTGGCTTATGGTTGAAGACCTTCAATGTCAAGCCGAAGGTTGTGGGCGGCCGCCAGGCGGAGTGCGGAGGCGCCATGGTGGGCAACATGCCCAACGTTACATGGCTTGAGGGCTCCTTTGTGGAAACCATAAAGGGGTGGAAATCGGGGTGGTTCTACATCACCGAGCCGCGCGACCCTGCATGGGCAGCGGCCCCCAAGTTCCGATCTGGCATCCCCATGTGGCTTACCTCCTGGAAAGAGAAGGGCCTATCCTGGGGTAGTTCGGGAGAGCTGACCGGGATCCAAACATGTATTCAAAACATGGTGAGCAAGATGCTCAAACTCGTCAACGTAGTCCAGGTCATGCTCCACCGTCTGATCCTCCCGTGCCAACAACGGGACTTCAACTTGTGGGAGTTCGACCCCACGCAGCACTGAACTCTGAACAGGCTCTTCGACACAACTCACGAAGATGCCTGGAGGGTGCTGTTCAAAAGCGCCGAGGTCCCTCCTCCCATTACTGAGGATCGCGGATTCAGCGCAAAGCGCCAAGCCAGTGTGGTAAGCTGCTTTACCTTTCACGGGATACTTATATTTTATAGATTGACTCCATGCGGGATCTAAACTCCCGTACCTTTGACAGGACTGGAAGGAGATGGCCGGACAGATCGATTGTCTGGCTCCTTTGCCCGAAGGCCCAGCGGACGCTCTTTTGGCGAAGATGCTGACTCCAGCTCCTTATACGGTGCCGGAGAAGAGTTCCCGACGCCAGGCGTCATCGGACTCTCCGTCCGATGACTCTGTGGTGCACTCCTCCCCCGAAGACGAGGAAGAAGAAGAAGCTCCCCCTCCAGCTGGGGGAGATAAGAAAAGGAAGGCCCCCCAACTGGGGGGGCCGAAGGGTCCAAGAAGGGAAGGACTCTCCTTCCGGATAGTTCCACCGCCGCCGACGAAGGCGAAGACGAGTGGTTGCCTAGGGCCAAGCCCCTGGGGAGATTGTAAGTATTCGGATACGAGAGTAACTCATAGCATTGCTTTGTCGCACTGCTTTCCCTAAGGCCGAACATAATTATGCAGGCCACCACGATCCAGTATCGATGTATCATCGGACGGCTCCCTGGGCTCGTCGGACATGGATAGCGATCCAGTCCCGACCGCCACCTCCCCTCATCCTGCTGACGCCGAGGTGCTGTCTCAAGAGGCACCGAGTCGAGGGGAGACAGTCCCAGAGGCGCCTCAAGGTGACCTTCCGAACTCCAGGAGCTGAGGGGACGGGGCCCCTGAGAGCTCCGAGTTCGGCTCTCAGCCGAACACCGCGCTGGAACCTCCAGTGGTTCCCGGGTTGGGCAGGCGGCCTCCTTCCAAGAGGGGCAAGACGCCTGTGCCGGTGACCTCTGTCCATCCAGAGGCGCCGGATAATCTGCTGGAAGCGCTTCGCAGCGCTTCCATCAACGAGGAGCATCGTACTATTATGAGTGCGGTGGTCCCGAAGGTTTAGTCCGCCAAGAGCGGATTGACTGAAGCCTATGCCAGCCTTCTAACAGGCTTTGAGGTAAGTTTTTTTTTAAAATATAGGAAAAATATTACCACATAGACAGTAGCCCCTGATGCTTTGTTCGGTGTTCACAAAGAAAAGCCGAACAGAGGATCAAATAATATCGCATGAGTCTAATATAAGTATGTCAATATGCATATGCAGGCCTCACTGCTGGCATCCGCCGCACTGACTGCGGAGGTTGCCGTACTGAAGCAGGACCTCGAGGGGTCCAAGAAAGAGCTCGGCCTTGCCAAGAGGCAGCTCGAGGACAACAAGGGTAAGTAATACCCTGTCTATAGATATGTATAAAAAGAATGCGATTGCAAAATGACAGGATTATCATGAATTTGCCAGGGGCCACGACCGAAGTGGCGACCCTAAAGCAAGTGTTGTCCGAGGGCGAAGATAAAGCGGCCAAGGAGCGCACCGAGCGAGAGAAGCATGAGGCTCGAGTGGGCGAGGTGCAGCAAGAGCTCCAGGCTCTCGTGGCGAAGCACGAGGCGTTGGAGCTTGACTCAAAGACGTGGGGGTCTGAGCTTGCCACGACCCTCGAGAGCGCAAAAAGTGCAAAGGCCGAAGCCCAAAAGGCCCTCCAGGAGATCGACGCAATGAAGAAGATAGCGGCGGGTAAGGCTTTCTATATGCAAAGCAAGCATGTAAAAGTAAATTACCGATTACTTACCCGAATCCAGAGCTCTCCAGGAGCATTCGCAGATTTGCCCCGCAGCGTGTCCGATGCCGCACAATTTTACCAGGACGAGGATGGAAGCTCAACGGAGAAGCTGTTCTAGTCTAAGTATACTGAGGCCGAACACCCGGTGCCAATGAGCGACCAGCTGAAGCAGATGGTCGAGCTACAAAAGGCGGCCGATCAGGCCATGAAGGGCTTTATAGTCTGGCTGTGGCCTGGCGACGCCCTTCTGAACAGCTTCTTCGGCCTGGTGAGGTGGCTTGTGGATGCCTGCCCACAGCTGGAGGTCGTCAAGCGATCTGTCTGCATTGAAGGTGCACACCGGGCTTTCGCCCGTGTGAAATTGCAGTGGGTCAAGCTAGATGCCGTGAAGCTGATCAAGGAGGGGCCGCTGGAGGGCAAGGAGCACCGCCACCCCGAGATGTACTACGAGGGTGTTCTGCCGGGTGCCCGTCTCATAGCGGACGAGAGTTCAAAAGATGTCATATTTGAGTGAGACTTGCTCGTTTTATCCTGTATTTATGAAAACTTGTTTCATATGCGCTATGCAACGCTTGTTTGAATTTAAAATATTGCCTTCTGTTTGGCTGTTTATCCAATCTGAGAGATGGCTAGTCCTCGGCTCCTGCCTCCATGCCACGAGTGGTGGGGTGTTCGGGATAAACCTGAGCACTCTTGTTCCCATGTTTGGGTCCTTTGAGGGAGGTGCTCAGCACAATGAACAAGGCAACCGGACTAATAATGCTTTATCACTTAGCCATAGAATTCTATAATTTTAAATTTCGGCGAAGCCCCTGGTATTCGGAAGGCCGAATTCAGGGCGCGATACACGCCTTTAAGCCGGACAGGGCCGGCCCTCGCTCTAAGTGGCATAAGTCTGTAGGGACTCAAAAACCTCGCCGAACAGCGACCAGTCTCTCGCCTTATCATGACAGTCAGTTTTAGCTTTCTCTACTGAGGTGCTGAACCCAGCAGAACTGGGGCACAATCGCAGTAGTTCTCCTAGCGCTACCTTAGCCGATAGAGCGGAACGTAAGGTACCAAAACATAGGAGCTGGGCAAACCCAACATTTGACCAAAGACATGATTCGGAGCTGATGCATATAATGCTATAAGTTCGGGGTGCCGCACTTGTGAAAGTGTTCGGACTTTTCACACCATATTGTGGGGTACATAAGCCCCTGGTGTATTGGTCGTACCAAAGTGTACAGTTTCAAGGCGTCATTAATGCACATATATATATATATATATATATATATATATATATATATATATAACAAAGAATGCAATAACAGTCGTAATGTCATGCATTGTTTATTCAAGAAAATGCATTAAAGCAGAGTGATATAGATAGTGCGATAAGCAAAGAGTAGGACTATGTCCCTTCCAAGGGCAAGCTGAGGAATGATATTAAATCGAATATTTCGCTCGTTACTGTAATCCACATGGGAATTCCGTGGTATGACGTAGCTGTCTGCCTCCTTGGTTGCTGCATCATGTGTTCGGCAATAGTGCCGACGGACAGTGTTTCCAGAGATTAAGGTCCTGAAAAAAGAGAGAGAAAAATAACCAAATGGGAAGCCCTTAGTGCGGTTTAAGCCGCGTCTTGGGGCGTGCCGCAGTTGTGCCCCCTCCCCACCTATGCCCATGGTATTTTTAATGTGTAATTATGTATGCGTCGCACGAGTTTCGTCATTGGGCTGGGATTGGGGTGGCCGCCGTATTGCTACACGAGCTCAGATCGCGCCAGGCGGTCTATTTGCCGATTGCTCCGAGCGCGCTTGAAGGTGTCCGGGCTTTGAAGCGCCGAACTGGTTGATTGCCTTGAGAGGCTGTTTTGCTCTTCTGCTGCGAGGGCCGCGGTGTGCTCCTCTGTTCGGAGAGAGCGCTCTGTGTTTCCATTGACTGTAATAACTCCACGAGGTCCTGGCATCTTGAGCTTGAGGTATGCATAATGTGGTACTGCATTGAATCTAGCAAATGTGGTTCTCCCGAGCAGCGCGTGATAACCACTGCAGAACGGGACTATATCGAAGATTAACTCTTTGCTTTGGAAGTTATCCGGGGATCCGAAGACCACTTCCAGTGGAATTGAGCCTGTGCAATGGGCCTCTACACCTGGAATGACGCCTTTAAAGGTCGTCTTTGTGGGTTTGATCCTTGAGGGGTCTATACCCATTTTGCACACCGTGTCCTGATAAAGCAGGTTCGGGTTGTTGCCGCCATCCATAAGGACTCGAGTGAGGTGAAATCCGTCAATGATTGGGTCTAGGACCTGTGCGGTGAATCCACCATGACGGATACTAGTGGGGTGGTCCCTGTGATCGAAGGTGATCCGGCAGGAGGACCAAGGGTTAAACTTTAGGGCGACTGGCTCCAACGCATATACGTCCCTGAGCGCACGCTTCCGCTCCCTCTTGGGGATGTGGGTTGCGTATATCATGTTCACCATCCGCACTTGTAGGGGAAACCTCTTCTATCCTCTGGTGTGTGGCTGCCGGGATTCCCCCTTGTCATCGCTATGCGGCCCCTTGTCGTTGTTTTCGGCAATTAACTTGCCGGCCTGCTTGAACACCCAACAATCCCTGTTGGTGTGATTGGCTGGCTTGTCTGGGGTGCCGTGTATTTGACACGAGCACTCGAGTATACGGTCCAAGCTGGACGGACCCGGCGTACTTTGTTTGAATGGCTTTTTCCACTGACCGGGTTTAGAGCCTTTGAATCCGGCATTGACTGTCGTATCCTCGGTATTTTCGCTGTTAATGCGGCGCTTATGTTTGTTGCGACATGACCTGCTATTGCCATCCTTGGTATCCGAGGTACCATGGTTCTTTGATATGTTATTACTGCGAGCCAGCCAGCTGTCTTCTCCCACACAAAAGCGGGTCATGAGCGTCGTGAGAGCTGCCATAGATTTCGGCTTTTCCTGACCAAGGTGCCGGGCTAGCCACTCATCTCGGATGTTGTGTTTGAAAGCCACTAAGGCCTCTGCATCCGGACAGTCGACAATTTGATTTTTCTTTGTAAGGAACTGAGTCCAGAATTGCCTAGCTGACTCTTCTGGCTGCTGAATTATGTGGCTCAAGTCATCCGCGTCTGGTGGTCGCACATAAGTGCCCTGAAAGTTGTCGAGGAATGCGGCTTCCAGATCTTCGCAACAGCTAATGGAGTCCGCTGGCCAGCTGTTAAGCCAATGCCGCGCTGGTCCTTTGAGCTTTAGTGGGAGGTATTTGATAGCGTGTAAGTCATCACCGCGGGCCATGTGGATGTGGAGGAGGAAATCCTCGATCCATACCGCGGGATCTGTTGTGTCGTCGTATGATTCAATATTTACAGGTTTGAAACCTTCTGGGATTTGATGGTCCATTACTTCGTCTGTGAAGCATAAGGGGTGTGCGGCGCCTCTGTATTGGGCTATATCGCGACGCAGCTCGAATGGGTCTTGCCCGCTGTGTTCGGCCCGACCGGATTTGCTTTTACTGTATCCGGCGTGACGTTTATCGTCTCGCAGAGTGGTGCGCCCTCGTGATCCGTAGATCGATCTTGCATGCTTTGCTTTGTCCTCCAATATGTCTCGCAGGTCTGGCGTATCTCCCCATGCCTTTTTATTTGAATGGCGTCGGGGTGGAGGCTGAGTTTTTGGCTGAAATGCCTCCCTATCGCGGCCACGAGGTGGCCGATCAGCCATATCATACGCTTCTTCCTCCAGTCGAGGTAGCAACCTGCACTTTGGGTAACTCTTGGAGGGGCGCTCGAGTTTATATTCTCGGCCGCGAGGACTTCAGTCCATCTGTCAACTAGCAGATCCTGATCAGCTTGAAGCTGCTGCTGCTTTTTCTTAAGGCTATTTGCCGTGGCTATAAGCCGGCGTTTGAAGCGCTCTTGTTCAACGGGATCCTCTGGCACAACGAATTCGTCGTCACCGAGGCTTGCTTCGTCCTCGGAGGGGGGCATGTAATTATCATCCTCCTCCTCTCCATCTGCCGCTCTCTCAGGAGGGCTGGCTCCGATATCCTCCTGCTCTAAATCTTGCTGGAGGGGATTGTTGTTGTCTTCGGCATTATCTGGAGTGTTATTATCTCCTGTGTCGGTATCACCACTTTTGCTATGGCGGGACTTAGAGTGGCGCTGCTGACGTCGGCGCTTGGGTTGCTTCTAGGAGGGGTCATCCTCTGCTATCTCATCGACATTGCCTTCTTTGGGTGTATCCACCATGTATATATCGTATGATGAAGTGGATGTCCAGTGCCCCGTAGGCAGTGGTTCCTCTTTGTCTCCCGCATCATCGTCCATACCGTTGATGTATTCGGAGTCGAAGTCGAGCATGTCGGTTAAGTCATCGAGAGTGGCTACTAAGTGGGTGGTGGGTGGGTCACGAATTTCTTCGTCGTCCGCATCCCAGTCCTGCCGGACATAGTTCGGCCAGGATCCTCCTGACAAGGATAGAGACCTTAATGAGTTCAGTATGTCACCAAAGGGAGAGTGCTGAAAAATATCCGTGGAGGTAAACTCCATGATCGGTGCCCAATCAGATTCGATAGGAACGAGCGCAGGCGGTTCGGAGTCTATGGCCGGAGAAGGATCCGGCAGTTTATCAACACGGCTCTTATGCAAGGTAAGGTCGATGTTCGGCTTGATCGCCGCTGAGGGTAAGGCCTCCGTGGCGGGGTCCATCCACCCGTCCGCGGAAGGCGCAACTAGCTCCGAATGGAGGGTCGGAGCAGCTGCCGGTGCAATCTCCTGAACACTGTCCGATGGTAGAGCTAAATCGTACTCATTGTGACCGCGTGGCGCACAAGGCAGAGGCTCGAATCTGTCGAAGATCAAGTCTCCACGGACATCGGCCATGTAGTTTAAGCTTCCAAACCTGACCTGGTTGCCAGGGGCGTAACTTTTGATCTGCTCTAGATGGCCAAGCGAATTGGCCCACAGTGCAAAGCCGCCGAACGCGAAGATCTGTCCAGGGAGAAAAGTCTCACCCTGGACTGCATCGCTATCGATGATAGTAGGAGCCATCAAGCCTAATGGCGACGACACAGAGGAACTCTCAATGAAAGCACCAATGTCGGTGTCAAAACCGGCGGATCTCGGGTAGGGGTCCCGAACTATGCGTCTAGGCCGGATGGTAACAGGAGGCAGGGGACACAATGTTTTACCCAGGTTTGGGCCCTCTTGATGGAGGTAAAACCCTACGTCCTGCTTGATTAATATTGATGATATGGGTGGTACAAGAGTAGATCTACCACGAGATCGGGGAGGCTAAACCCTAGAAGCTAGCCTATGGTATGATTGTCTGTTCGTCCTATGGACTAAAACCCTCCGGTTTATATAGACACCGGAGAGGGCTAGGGTTACACAGAGTCGGTTACAATGGGAGGAGATCTACATATCCGTATTGCCAAGCTTGCCTTCCACGCCAAGGAAAGTCCCATCCGGACACGGGACGAAGTCTTCAATCTTGTATCTTCATAGTCTAACAGTCCGGCCAAAGGATATAGTCCGGCTGTCCGGAGACCCCCTAATCCAGGACTCCCTCAGCGGGCCACTACAAATCCTATTCCTATGTTTACAAGATCCTACGAATCAAAGAGGCTCAAAGTTTCCATCACAACCGACCGTATAGACCTCTACACTGCAAATGTCCCTGCTCATCTTCAGTACAAGGAACATACTGGACTACTATCATACTCCCTCCGTTCCAAAATATAAGTCCTGGTAGAGATTTCCACTATGGATCACATACAGATGTATCCAGGTACATTTTAGAGTGTAGATTCACTCATTTTGCTCCATATGTAGTCCTTGGTGGAATCTATACAAAGACTTGTATTTAGGAACGGAGAGAGTACATATTAAAGAAGAACGGAAGAGGAACATGGTAAAGAAGAGCAAGCAGATTTTGGATAATAAAATGTTGGTTGTGTAGTGCCCACACACGATGAACAGAGCGCATTAAGAATGCAACTCCTAGCTGTCTATCGACCATTTCATGCGGTTGGATGAAGATCGTACGTCTCCTAACCCTTCTTCTTCCTCGTCTCTGATTCTTCCCATACAGAACACCGCACGGGCCGCCGACCGGACCACCGGCCCCCACCGCCTGTGTTCCTTCGCCACCCCCAGCCCCACCACCACGCCAACCCCCACCCCCGCCCCTTAGATCACACCGGCGAACTCCGCCGAGCTCTGAAAAATCGACTGACCCAATTTTGAAATTTAGTCTACTGTGATTTAACTAGTGTGGAATATAAAAGGGGAAAACCATAAGCATTGCGAGTATGGTGTTGAGCATGCCATGGTGGATCTGAAGGTGCAAACCGAACAAAGGCAACTTCGCAACCAAGACAAGAAATCAGAGTAAAGCAGTGGTGATCTATTTTCTTGCTGCGATAAATAAGTTGAGAAGATACGAAAGAGTACCGCCTCTGGTGCGGCGCCGTGTACGCATCTGCTGAGAATTTGACGGTGCTACGGTAGCGATGGCTGTCGGCGGCGCGGAAGCAGATCTAGGAGGGTAGACAATGGCGGCGGGACACGGTGGACGAGACGGTCGTAGGAGCGGCGCCGACGAGGTAGACGACGGCGGGGATGAAGCAAGAGGACGTGATGCAAGGATTCCGGTCCGAAGCCGTGGATGAGAGAGGTCGATCTCTTGTAATGGACGACGGCGTCGGGGTATCAGCTCCGACATGGTGGAGGAGGACGGCGGTGGATGGGGTGGCGGACGGCGGCGGACGGAGGAGGGTGGGGTGGAGAGGGTGTTTTGGCGCCCACGGAGTACGAATGGGGAAAAGGGAGGTAGAGAGGAAGGGGGGAACCATGTATTCAGGGTGCACTTGTCTCAAATGCGAGGAAATTTATGAACTTAGCCCCCGTTTCTAATTTCTACTACATCACAACAACACTAGTCGGTTGGGGATAGGACGGTAATCTTGCATACACCGAATATTTGCCGAGGAGAGTTTGTTTTTGGCGCCCACCGTGTATGAATATGAATCGGGGAGGGAGTCGATTTCGGCCGAGGACACACTGTGTTTTGGCGCCCACCGTGTATGAATCCGGGTGAGAGGCAGTTACGTCACGTTTGGGTGAAATTACAAACCTACCCCTATCGAAACCCATAGAAATCCAGCATATAGGCTTTGCGTGGCAGGGATAGGCAGTAGTGATTTCCATCTCGCAGATTTTGGTTTCAGGCGGTTACTGCGACTTTCCCCTCTTCGTTCAAATTTTGCAGAGTGCACGTTTGCCGTGCCAACTCAATTCGAATCCCATTTGTATTCTATTTTTTTCCGGGCGGGATCCATTTTCAATTGGAATTAAATTCTATATACATCATTTTTTATATATACTTTCAAAAGCACAACACCATTTATACATAAATATGGTTTACAAATGGCATGATCTCAGATTCATAAGGTTGTATCCATCAATTTGGATTTTCAAATATTTGAAACCACTTTATGTTGAAATCCAATGTATTCATTCCTCGCTAACTGTCTCCAATTAATGTGTGTTTCATGCGGGTTTTTTTACTTCTCAAACATGTATAATGTGTTTCACACACACAACATATAGTGTAATCCCGTTTAGACATTAATTGCATATAAACCATGCATTGTTTGTAATTGAAGAATCTATGGATCACCAATATTGATAAACTATATAACATTACACGTGTGCCCAAATTCAAATGAATATGCATGTTTGATACAGCAATTTGCGTTATGATATTATCGATGTCATGATCTCCAGTTTAAATATTTGAATCCCCTTTAATCCAGATATTTGTCTCATATAGCTATCACTCATGCTTATATAGGACTATCTCTCTGGACCTATACGCGTTCATCTTCTCTCACGTATCTCTCGTGCTACCTGTATGTCGATAATGATCTTTTATCTTCGTAACACACTGACGGTACTCTCGCCCTCGACCTTCATTACTCTATATCTCTCTAAGTATATCTCGCTCCCTGCTATGTGTCTCTAACTATGATTCTCCATGTGGAATCTCTTTCTCTCACACAAACACAAAACTTTGTCTCCCGGGGTCTCATTTCTCTCTACTATTCCCATGTGTGCCACTCTCACACCCCTCATACAGAGATGTCTTTCACTCCTTAGATATGAGAACCTACAAATCTTCCTCTACAATATCTCTTTCTCACACACAAACACAAACTCTGTCTCCCAGGGTCTCATATTTCTCCATTGTTCTCTTGTATGTCGCTCACACACACCCTCTCTCCCTAGAGATATCTTGCATTCCCTCGTATGTCTCTCTAGCTATCACTCTCGTTGTGAAATATCTTTCTCTCTCGTAGACACAAAACTCCATCTCTCTGGATGTCATTTCTCTCTGATATCTATTTGTATGTGACTCACACGCACCCTCTCTCTATCTCTCTCACACTCACACACATAACCCAGCCTTTTGATCCACTCGACTCCTGTCTCTAACGCACACTAGCTAGAATCTTTATCTTTCTATTTATCTGTTTCTCCATCAACCTTCTTTCTCGCCCTCACTCTTGATTCCTATCACGCACACTACATATGTTTCTCTCTACATGCAGTCAAGTGCCCTCTCACACACATATATAACTTCACCCTTTGAACCACCCGACGGTCATCTCCAACACCCAAACTAGCGGATATCCCTGTAGCTATCATCTCCATCTTTGTATCTATCTGTAGTTTCTCCGTCAACATTTCTTTCTCGCACGGAGTCTTGCTTCCTATCACCCACACTATATATGTCTCTCCATACATATGCATTTATAGGTTGGTCTCTTTTGCACAATCATTGCGCCTCACTCCCTCTGCTCGCCATAGATGCATGCTCCAGCCCACGCCACTATCTATTAAAGACAAAAACACATGCTCAATTGTCGGGACTTCTTCCATGCATTCTCACATGCATGGATATTGTCATACCGATCCGTCTCTCCCATGTCATTGATCTTATGACTTATGTCTTCTTTCTTTTATCTCGATCATGCGCACGCACACACACACATCCCACGTATACATGTATACCTCTCACACGTGCACGTTCAAGATCTCTATGTCTCCATACGTAGTTAATTACCCTCAATCCTAACACCACATGGAATCGTTCTCCTCTTTTGTGCACATAACTTCCGCCTGGATGGGTAAAACACACACTCACACTTAACAATCTCCTTCTAGCTACCCCCACCCGCCTCTCACTCTTCCCCTATATCCCTGAAACCAATAAGACCATCCATTAGTTTAATTCCCGCCTACATGCACCATTGATATATAGTAGTCTTCCTCGGTGTCTCTCGAACAAACACGTTCTTCGTAAATTTCTAGGTTCCATGCAAGAAATGGGAATGAAATTCAAAATTCTGGGCGTCGTGGCTGGGTTGGAAACATTGAGAAACTAAGTTTTTTAATTCCTCTAAATCCAAAACACACATGAAAATAATGAAACTTGGCTTGGTGCCATGACATGGCACCAACATGCTGTGGTAAATTTGCAGTCTGATTTGCGAAGGCGCACACATTAACAATCAACAAAGTCATTTTGGAACAAGTGATGTCACGTTACAATTGGAAACACAAGTATTATTGAAACCATGGGTGTTCTACTTACTAGTACCATTTACGTGCCGCCACGCGTCCCCATTTTTTATTAGCTAGGAGGCGCCATGCAGGGTAGCTATTTGAGTACGGGAGGCATGCGTTCAGACCCCTGCGCGTGCTTATCAGGAGGAGAGCCCTTTGACCTCCATCTTCCGTCCACCTCTCTCCCAAGGTCTCCATTAATGGCACCCGAGCCTCTGTTTAATGGCGTGGCTATGTCTCACTCGACTGAGATTTAAGAGAGAAAAAAGAAAATCTGAAAGCACGGATCTTGATGTAAGATCCGACGGACCTATATAGCATCTACTGCGACTTATAGCAAGATTGATGAATATATAAGGACGATTAATTTTTTTAATCAAAGAAGGTCTTGCCCCTTCCGATTTTCATTACTGAAAACCACCACAATTCACAAGAAGTTTAGCACAACTCCAGCCTAACACGAAGGACTAAAAGCTACCAGATTGAAATTGCAACATCCCAAGAGGCCAACAAAGGCTAAACATCCGCGCTAGAACCCAACATTTCACAACCGACGACACAATCCACATCCTAAACCGATTATTACATCAAAAGAAACCAGGAAACTAGTCTCCGCAGTGAGCGGCAATGAGCTCTTTCATGTCCTTAAGACACTGCTTGAGAACATCCACGGATTCCTCCACTAGCCTTTGGCGCTCGTTGCGGAGCATGTCATTCTCGTCCATAAGTTTCTTCAGCAGGTCGCGCTCGGCCCGGAGCCTCTCATTGCCCTCCCTTAGTTGCCGGATGACGCCGGTAGCCTGTTCAAATGAGGCTATCATGTCGTCCTGCAACCTCGCCGAGCGGGAGATCTGATCCGTCTGGCTATGGACAATCGCATGCATGCGCCTGTAACAGTCGTCGCGTGCCCGCGAGAAATTTTCCCAGGCCGCCGCGGCGTGGCGGGACATCTCTACTGCATTCGTGGCGCGGCGGGACATCTCTGCTACTTCCGCGGCGCGGCCGGACCAGTCTGCTGCATTGATGGCGCGGTGGGACCTCCGTGCTGCTTCAGCGGCACGACGGGACCTCTGTGCTGCTACTTCCGCGCGGCGGGACATGTCGGCTGCTCTCGCAGCGAGGCGGGACATCTCTCGTGCTTCCGCTTCCATGCTCGCCTCTCCCTGGTGGCAATCTCTCGACCCAGAACTCACGCTGGGCATGGCAGACGCAAGGGAAGGATGCTGAATGACTTGTTTATTTTTGTGGATGAGGAGTTGAGGAGGAATGTGCAGTCATCTTGGCATACTAGTATTTATAACCGAGTACTAATACGCTCCTAAGTGGGAAACCATTTAGGTTGTGATCGGTGTGAACAGGTTTGCAATTCACTATAGCGTGGAGTAATTTGGAATGTGACGAGACGCAAGCTCAAAATTTATTGACAGTTCTAGTTTCAAAGTGCGGCACTATTCCTGGATGGAGTACTTCTTTTTCTACTCCCTCCTTTCCGGTTTTATAGGGCTTATCTCAAAATTTTAGTTTTTCCATTTTATAAGGCTCAATTTGGTTGTCCCCAACACATGTTCAGATTCCAAGGTGCATTAAATCATTGCATGCAAGTATTAAGAGAAAATTGACCAATGCATGTACTTTATGCATGCATGCATGCATTAAACCTATCTCTCGGGACTTCTCGCATGCACCATCGTGCCACCCACAAAAACTTGTACTCTAAGTTTAGTAGTACGTTATACAGGAAGAGAAGAGGTGCATGCATGCACTCGTCCTGTCACACACGCGTCTATTTTTTCTCGAAAAGGAGGATGATGACCCCCGGGCTCTGCATTTGGGAGTCACACAGGCAAATTATTGAAATATATCGAGTGTAGTGCTTTGATGTGTTGCGTCAACTCGTACATCAACGAGAAGTTTGATTATCCTCTCCCTCACGGACTAAACTGCACATGCCTTTGGCTGTATGACAGGTTGGCCACACACCTGTAGGGCCCACCTGTCATACACGCAAAGGCAGGAGCGTCCCTCCCTCGCCCATGAGCGTGGTGGCTGGCAAGACTAGGAGAAGCTTTCGCTACACGCTCTCCCTCCCGCACACAGTGGACATGCAGCAGTTCAATCGGTGTCAGATGGCCAGAAGCGTACTGTAGTACTCCTCCAGTGCAGTAGTATTCCATCATTGTTCAACTTCCTGAAGAGACAAAGAGCCAAGCGTAGCCCAGACGCTCGTGTGGCATTTTCATGTGTATAGTAGTCTAGGATAGCGTGTACCGTGGCTTTAAGCTTAAAATCGTTGGGGTCGGCTCCATGCTATGTGGCCGTCTCGAAGTTTAAAAAATATATATAAAATAGTCTTCTGGCCCTACCCTAAAACTGCCGCGCGTACTGCCCGGGAAAAGCCCCGCCCTCAACTTTTAACTACACGAAAACAGTTCGAGCATGTTCGTTCCATATAAATACAATACTTTCTGTATGTTTATTCACCCGTGGGGTTGTTTAATGAATGGAGGGGCGGGGAGCACAAGTGAACAATACTGTTGTACTACTATTAGTAAGTAGGAGTCGTACAGTAGTCACCTTAAATAGAGAGTTTCCTTTCTTTAATGCCACATACACAAATTGAAACGCTTGTTGTGGAGAGAAAAAACATAATCACTCCACTATATATGGACGCAGGGGCCTGAGCACTTGCTTTACTAGGGTTGCTCTCTCCATTCTCTCATCCTCTCCAGATATAAACAAGATAGTGGTAGCGACATTTTCTCTCTACTCACCGCTGGTCACAGATCCGGTCGGATCCCTTCGGCCGGTGTGTGTAGAGGACTAAAAGGTGCATTGTTCACGCAGTCATCACCGCCCAGGGAGGAAACCCACAGCTGCCGGAGGGGCCCGATCCTCTGCTCGTGCTGTTCTCTCCGACACATGGCCGGCTCGGGAGGTCCTCCGACCCTTCTTCCTCCCTGTCGTATTGTTCGCAGATCCGACCTGCCGCCGCCGACATCTCGGCGACCCTCAGGTATAAGTTCTTCGAAAGCGACCTTGCTCTACTGCCCCAGCTCCCCACGTGTCTGCATGTGCATCTTTTTCTACTCCCATCAGCTCTTCCAAAGCCACCTAAATTTTTAGTATTATTAGATGTAAAGCTACTTCATGCATTCGAATGTAGGGCTTTGTTCAAACAACGAAGAAAGGGGGAAAGTTGTAGCATGAATCTAGGACTTGATTCAAAGAGGAAATAATATGGTGAAAGTAGTAGAGACCAGATACCCAACCGGTCTCTTGGTTGAAAAGGGAAATAATGGGAAGACGCAGTACATACTGGATAAGGAATAGATCTATTATTGGTTGAAAAAAAGGATAGAAAGTGGCGGCTGGTGGACAAGTCAACAGAGTATGTCCAGGATTAGATTTGCTGCCATCACATAGTAAAAGGTCTCCAGGATTAGATTTGCTGCCCTCACATAGTAAAAAGGTCTTAGGATTAGATTTGCTGCCCTCACATAGTAAAAGGTCTCCAGGATTAGATTTGCTGCCCTCACATAGTAAAAGGTCTCCAGGATTAGGTTTGCTGCCCTCACATAGTACAATGGCACTCCTGCTATTTTCCCCAGTATGATAAGTAAGTTGCTCCTTTATGCTGCTGAGTGTCCTGGTGTCCCCACGGTCCCATGCCCTTAAACCAACTCTTTAGCTGATGTTGATTTACTGTGTCTGGTAAACAAGCAATGCCACCATTAAAGTAATCCCATATTCGAGGAATCTCATTATTGATCGTAATGCTTCTTGTAACATGAAGCATCGCTAACGTTTTAAAATTTCTATTGTCCTTGTGTGATTGCCATGAACATAATTAAGATGCTTATTTTCATTTTGTATATGTTTCGTATATTCTTATTGACCAGCAACTATTTACTTTCTATATTTTTGTGCAGATAGGGATACCCATTTCACCTTGTTGCTATTGTGACCTTTTGGTGAACTTTAGAAAACACTTTTTTGGAATGAGTGTCCTGTGCAGTTCAACTAAAATGTCACGTGGGCAACATCTCTCAATTTTGGTGGAACTGCACAAAATGGTGATTGGAGTTTCCAAAATCTCCGTCAAGTTCTGCTGGTAATCTCGTGCAACATTTTATTAGCCTTTGCAAGATGGAGCCGTCACTGTCACCACAATGACACTTTATTTTAGTGGAACTGCACAAAAGGATAAGAAAATTGTAGTTGCACCTTACATGAGCCGGACAGCCAACCTTAATGTTCATCAATTTTAGTGCAACTACTAAAGAAGAACCTGCCAGCTCACAAGAGCAAGTACTTCTTGCTAGCTAAATGATGCAATCTTTGCTTCATTTCAGGTGAACTGCAGAAAAAGGCGCATGAATTGAATCATGGAACTCCAGGCAGACCTCACCCAAGTAGAGCTGGAGGTTGAGTTCAAGGAGGCCGCTATTAAAGAGAAATCATGCTCCCCTGTCTCCTTGTTTGTGCTGTGCAAACATGCTGTGCAAACAGGAATACTCAACTACAGATGTTGTGACAGTCAAGAGGATTCGCCAAGTTCTTCGATTGTATGACATGGGTAGCCAAGATGGATTTAATCCCGATATTCACTTTATCAAAAGTCTCTAATGGGTTGGTTCTGGATCTTGCAAGATGGGAATTAGTGAGATGTGTAGGCATCTTTGTTGTACTTATTATTTGGATCTTATTTGTTGGTTCTGAATCTTGCAAGCTGGGAATCAATGAGATGTGTAGGCATCTTTGTTGTACTTATTATTTGGATCCTATTTGTTGGTTCTGAATCTTGCAAGTTGGGAAACGACATGATGATGCAGAGGACAACAACCATAACAAACAGTTCAAACTCGGTAGTATTATCTTTGTGAAAGTGTGACAAATGTGGTGATCGTGTGCGTCCTGAGAATAATAATTCTAATTGTTGTGCATGTTGATCCTGTGGCACTGATAGAACGAGAGAATGCATTGGTTGTTTTAAGTACAAATTTCTATTAAAGCTAATTAAATTTAAGTAAAGTGAGCACTAACTCCTATTATTACAGTACCAATACAGACCCGCTTGTGAACCGACGTGTGGCCGAGGGTGCATCTTCTGCCGGGTGTGCAGCGGACGAGGGAGGGGTAGTAACTGTTGTCGCCTGTACACACTCAGCTTACTGTTGAATCCAGTTCCCAAAGAGCTGAAAACGAACTGCTGCCGCCGCCTACACACTCGTTCACTCGAAGAGACTCCAATGGCGATCCGAGGGGTGAGCCTGCTGGATATGGACTTCAGCAAGGAGTTCCCCTTTGAGTTCGCCGTTCAGTCCTATGGCTGCACCAAGTTGAATGTGATGTACACCAACAATACGGACTCGGTGAAGCTCTGCCTCGCCTCAGTCCTATGGCTGCACCAGGTTCTGGAGCATTCGCCCGTTTCATCGGTAGCGCCGACTGCACCTTCGCTACGGTGGAGAGAAGGAAGAATGCGACGATTCGGCCATCTGGTGTAACAAGCTTGTCGACATCTAGAAGCAATACAAGATCATCAACAACGGGCAGGAGAAGGACTCCGTGGTTGACCTCGCTGAGACCATCATCGACCCCTAATATGCCAACATGAAAGAAGAGGACCTGAACACGTGGGACGTACATCTGAATCTAGCCTACATAACCTATGCAGCCAAGGGCGCATACGCATGCTACGACATGTACATGCAGATCTTGGACATGAGGGCGTGTCTGCTTCCTGTAACCGACAAGTACATGG
Organism: Triticum aestivum; assembly: GCF_018294505.1. Taxonomy (NCBI): domain Eukaryota; kingdom Viridiplantae; phylum Streptophyta; class Magnoliopsida; order Poales; family Poaceae; genus Triticum; species Triticum aestivum. Next base: position 95,213,373 of record NC_057806.1, on the reverse strand, counting down.
ACAGCCGCAGCGTCATGATCAAGCGTGCCAGGAAGGTCTAGATGTTGTACTTTATCTGTTTATAAGCACCTTTATCATGTGAGTGTTTCATGCATTAGCCCATGTGTCGTAATTATCTGTTTTGTCCGAAATATTTCTTTTAAGAACCCATTAACCTAATTGCTTTTTTTAGTGGCAATTTGCTTATGTATGTAAACTAGTTCACTTGTCCGTAAAAAAACTAGTTCACTCAGCTGCCGTGCTTTGAATCTCCTTCCTCCCAACATATTCCCCTCCTCAGGTGGACCCAGCAGGTCTCTGAATTTTCTCCCACTTTCTTTTTCGATGTAAACTGAGTTTTCTCCCAGTACTTTCCCCTAGAACCAACTCAACTGTCCCACATCTAGCCTAAAAAATAATAATACCCCACGTACTATTAACTCATCAAATTAAAATGATATTTTATTTCGTAAGTTGAAAGTTCTTACAAAATAATAATAACAATTGTTTATATGTAACTTGGCAAGTTAACTCCTAGTGATTGCGTACATAAGCTTGCAAAGATTTTACTAACGTGCAATCATGTGTTTATGTTTTTATAACATTTCTCCGTCTAGCCCAACATGATATTTTCACCCAGCCCAACAAGTCCGTGGCTTTCGAGAAAAATGCAAATGGGATTTAAATGGGCTGCATAGATGCTACATCATTGTTTCACCCAGCCCACCAAATGGACTAAAAAACAAATGGACTGACAGCTGGGTCCACGGCCACAACCCAGTTTTTTTGTGATTTGCCAAGTAAGTCGCTTTGTCAGGCCTGTTGGGCTGCAAATCTTTCAAGACGAGGAGAGCTTTCATTGGTTGGCCGAGAAAATGGCCCATCAGTAATGAGAAATGGGCTATACATTTTTAAAACACATCAAACCGACAATTAGTTTCAAACATCTTTTTTTTCATTTTGATATTTTAAATTACATTAATTTTTATGCGTGGAGAATTTGTTGGATTTTATATTGATATACATTTATTTTTAAAATCAGTTTGAATGTGATTCGAAATTTCGGGATTAAAAGCAGTTCGGACCGCACCGAAATATGCAAAATTTCGTATAATTTTTTAACCGTGGCCACAATATGGGTTGTAATGCTAACAAAAAGAATATGGGCTCCAAAAAAACTTTAAGAATTAGCAAATGGGTTGTATGCTGTTTTCCACAGATTTGAGGCTTTCCTAAAAAAAAGGTTGACGCACAAGCAGTGACTGTTGGATGGCCATCCAACAGTCGTCGTGCTTCTTCAATCTCTGCTCTCCCTACTCCAGCCGCTCAAACAGGCGCTGGCGGGACTGTCTGCTCCCTCCTCCTCGCGGCCGGCTCTACTGCTGCGCAGGCCTCACTGCCCCATCGTACTCCCATCGCTGGCCTAGCCATCCCTCTACTCACCCACACCTGCTGTTATTCTCCGGCGATGGCAGACGAACCAGTAAACCCTCGTACAATCGTACTCCCCTCCGCGTGGGAAACAACTGCCGAGTCTTCCCTGCCTCCGTGTCGTTCCCTTCCTAGGCCTCGCCGTCGTCCACCGCACTGGTGCTCTCGGCACGGCCTGGTCAACATGGTCAACGACCGACATGCATCTGAACTGGACTTTACGTGGAGAGGCCAACAGCTGGGTCCACGGCCGCACGCAAGGAAATGCCTCCTTATTACGCACAAAATAATGATTCCTCCACCTGACATCAGGGACCCACCGAAAGGGCCTCTGTATTTCACGAAAAAACGTTACCGCTGCTGACAGATCAGACCCACCAGCTATATCTTCGCACGCAAGGAAGTGCCTCCTTATTACGCACAAAAAAATGAATACTCCCCCTGTTAGCTGGGACCCAGTATAGTGGCAGGCTGACTTGTGGGCCTACTAAGTTGACTGGGACGGAGGGCTTTGTCAACTTAGTCAATATGCACGATTCTAGCTCAAGTGACCATAAGATGTCCATCCAACGACTGTAGTGCTTCTTCAACCTCTGGTCTTCTTGCTCCAGCCGCCCAAACCAGCGCCGGTCTTGCCTCGTGCTCCTGCCTCCCGTGGCCAGCTGTGATGCGGCGGAGGCCTCACCGCCCCCTACTACTCCCACCGCTGGCCCGGCCATACCTCTACTCACCCACACCCCCTGTTATTCTGCGGCGACGGTAGCCTGACACTGCAGCGAACGAGTGAACCCTCATACTCCTCTATGCGTGGGCATCCACTGCCGCGTCTTCCCCGGCTCCGCGTCGTCCCCTTCCTAGGCCTCGCCGTCGTCCACCGCCCTGGTGCTCTCGGCGCGGCGTGGTCAACGTGGTCAAGGAACGGCTTCCATCGGACGTGGACTGTACGTGGAGAGGCTGACAACTGGGTCCACGGCCGCAACAAGGAAGTGCCTCCTTATTACGTGCAAAATAATTATTCCTCCACCTGACAGCGGGACCCACCGGACGGGCCACCGTATTTCGCAAAAACAGATCCCCCCTGACTGCTGGGACCCACCAGCTACATCTTCGCACGCAAGGAAGTGCGTTCGGGCAAAAAAATAACGATTCGCCCCCTGACTGCTGGGACCCACCAGCTACATCTTAGCAGGCAAGGAAGTGCCTGACAGTCGGGACCCACCTGGCCGAAGCGTATGTAGCGTTGTCATTCTGGTCGCGAACGTGTACGTACATACTGGTCGATGTAAAGGCGCACACGTGTCGTAGTAGAGGCGCGCACGTGTCGTAGTAGAGGCGCGCACGTAGCATTTACACGTACGTACAACGGCCAGGGTGCAAGAAAGAAAATACGGCCACGTATGTGTACATACGGGCGGGGTCTCGAACGCCTACTCGCGCATACATATGGCCAGGGCTCTTGTACATGGCTGGGTCGGAATGGAGAAACAACATCGTCGTGTTCATGGGGAGGCAACGAAATGTGTCGTGTTCATGGGGAGGCAACGGAATGCTCGTGTTCATCGGGAGGGCTCGGACAGAACATGCGATGGAAATGAGGCCTGGCGTACCGCACAACGGAGGAAACGGCCTTGTGTTTGACCGGCCATGTTTGAAATGGGATCCTGTTCATCGGGAGGGGTCTGGCTACCGCAAAACGGAGGAAACGGACCTCCTACGATTGAAACGGGGGTCCTGTTGATCTGGAGGGGTGTGGCGTACGCAAAATAGACGAAACGGACTTGTGTTGGAGCGCTACAGTCAAAACGGGGGTCCTGTTCATCGGGAGGGGTGTGGCGTACCGCAAAATGGGACTCCACGGGATACTGTTCATCTCCACCGTCGACCCCCTCCAGCCTCCACGAGCTACTGTTCATCCACCGTCGACCTCCTCCAGCCTCCACCTACGACTGTTCATCCACGGGCTCCTGTTCATCCAGCCTCCACCACGCGCTACTCCACCGGCTACTGTTCAACCATCCCTCCACCGTCTACTGTTCACCCAGTCCTCCACACCACGGGGTCCTCTTCAAGCACACCTCCACGGGCACCCCTCCACCGTCTACTGTT
>NC_057806.1:95178846-95209377 GCF_018294505.1 Triticum aestivum | reverse complement strand
TGTCACACCCTAGCTAGTTCAAGCATTAGAGTGTGCATCATGTTTAAATTTCTCTTAAATTTGAAATGGGGAAAGCAGAAACCCCCAACACCCCCCTGGAAACAACTAGGGTTTACTAAAATTATTTTCAATGAACCTGAAATGCCCTTCTAAAAAGTTCATCCTCTTTGTCTTGGGTTAAAACCTCTGGCAAAATTGGTGCACAATTTTCTAGGTCAATAGAAGGTCATTGAATTAAATCATAAGTATTTGAATTTGGGCATTTAAATGCTATAAAATAATTTAAATGCTCAAATAATTCTGGAAATAAATGTTTGCTGTTGGAAATATTCTAAACAGAGCCCAAAATTATTTTCAGTATTTTTGGAAACGTTTTAGTATTTTAATTAAAGCCCAACATTTATAGTTAAATAGAAAAATAGAAACATATAAAAATAAAAGAGAGAGAGGGAAGCTACCTGGGCCTTACCTGTGCTGGCCCAGCCACCTGGCTCGGCCCAACCAACTAGCTTGCCAGTCGTCGTCCACCTCCCGCTAGGAGGACGCGGAGCGCGTGGCCGGCGCCCGCGGCCACACGCCGGCCACCTCCTGCTTCTGCCGACGTCCTGGAGACGTACAGGGATGCCACCCGACCCCCACGTCCCCCTCTCATCCTTGCTCACTCTCCCCCTCGTCTCCCTCACTCTCTCCCACGATGCCCGAGCGTGTTCCTCGCCGCCATTCGCCGTAGATGACGCCAGAGCCACCCCCTCACCCCTCCGACAAGCCAAATCGCTCCGCCACGACGCCCTCGCCCTCCCCACCGAGCCACGCTTCGTCGGAGGCCCTGCATCGCTGCCATCGGGCCGTCTTCAACCTCGGTACCCGCCGAATGCTGTTCATCGATTCGCCTCGCTCCGGTTGCCCCCGAGCCCACTGATCTGCTCATCGACCTCCCTGTGAGCTCCGCCGCTTTTCCCCTCTTCTTTCCCACGCATTTGTACCCTCTAGGCCATAGTTCCACCATGGCCGAAGCTCATCTCCACTCGAGCTTGTCGCCGGCGTCGCTCCGGCGACCATTTGGTCCTCCCGTGCTACGCAACATGGTTGCCGCATCGCGTAGTGCCTCGCTAGCGCCTTAGTTTTCGCGTTTGCACGCCGCAGCCCACACCCCGCACATGGCCGAACTCCGGCCGCCGCCTTGGAGCTCGCCGTCGTCGTCTCCGGCCATCGTAGGCCCGGCCTCCACCACCACTAGATGCGCGACTGCAAGAGCTCTCCAACGAGCCCAAGAACGGCCTCGCTCGTGCCCTGTGGGCGTTTTCCGAGCCGCACCACCGTCTCGGGCCTCGCCGGCGAGTTTGACCCAGTTTGACTCCTGGGTGGGCCCAGGTAGACCCCCCCCCCGAGTCTATGACAGGTGGGGCCGGTCTGCTAACTAATCTAGGATTAGTTTTAACTAATTTTAATTAAATCAGTCACTCACATGTGGGACCAGGCCCCACTAACAGCTAATTAGTGTTAATCTAATCTTGTTAATTAGCTGAGAGGCTGACAGAAGGGGCCCACCAGTCAGGTTTGACCTGGGCTGGCGCCTTTGACCTACTAAGGTCAGCATGATGCAATGGTGATGCAGTAATGCATTTTCTGGATTTATTTTTATTCAGGAAATTCTAGAAAATAGCCAAAACTTCTAAAAATCATAGAAAATCAACCATAGCTCCAAATGCAAAGATTTATATATGAAAAATGATCAGAAAAATTCAATCTATCCATATGTAATGGTTTCATGCATGAAAAAACAAGTTTACCTTGCTGTTTAAGCAGAATAAGGAAATGCACTATTAAAGCCATGTTTAATAAGCTAATAATTGAATCTTTGATTCAAATAAGCACATTCCTTTCTGTTATAGCTTGCATTAGGCCAAGACACATTCATATTGCCATGCATAGCATGCATCATATTGTTGCATATCGTCATGTGTTGATTGTGTTCCGTTGTGTTCTTCATGGTAGGTTCTGCCTTCGAGGATATTCACGAGTATCCAACTGAAGGGCAGTATCCCACTACCACTCCATCAGGCAAGCAACCCATTGATCATTCCGATACAAACCCATGTTCTCGCTTCTGCTCTTGTCTACTGCATTAAGACAACGCGATTCAAACTCCTGTGTGCTACGGTAGTTGAACCCTTATCCTCTGCATGACCTGTCATTGCCACAATAACTAGATGAAACCCAGTAGCATGTGTAGGAGTTGATTGAGCCATGTTTGTGATTCCTACCTTGCTATGCCTACTATGCTTAGAGTTGTGTCAGGTCTGGTTCATCTGGGTGATGGGCTAGAGTGAAATGCTTATGTCGATAGTATGAGGGATGTGTTGAACATGTTTTGGTAAAGGTATCGATGAGAGGCCATGTAGGAGTACATGGTGGGTTGTTTCATTCAGATCGTCCCTAAGAACTGAGATCTGTATGTGTGATTTAAGATTCAGCTACTACCATGCATTGGGATCCTTAATTGACCCTCTCGGCTTCTTAATCACCCTAGTACTCTGTCCAGGAGTTGCAAATAGTTTCTGGTGTTTGTAGGTTATGTGTTGGCGGCCGTGCGTAGCGCTGACCCTACGGGTGGGCTATGTTGCGGTAGATACACCGTGGCACGGTGTACCGAGTCACCCGTTAGGTGTCTCGGGAACCCTGTTCACATCGTTCTAGTGTCTGTACTCAGACCGGTTGCTTCCGCATGTGCTTGTATGATTGTATGACTTGAGTGTCGGGTCATGTGACCCCTATCTGTATGAACATGTTATGTATGGCTCCCTGGAGCCTTTTAAATAAAGTACTTGAGTTGTAGAGTTTTGTTGTGATGCCATGTTGTATGTACTCATATCGGGCATATTGTGTGTATGATTGAAATGCTTGGTATGAGTGGGATCCGACAATCTAGTTGTTTATCCTTGGCAGCCTTTATTATGGGGAAATGTAGTCCAGTGTTCCTCGAGCCATAGTAGTCCGCTACAGCCCGGCTCACCGGAGTCCTGCGAGCCCAGCACTACTGTTCAGGACACTTGACTGGCCAGCATGTGTTTCACTTCGTTCCTATGTCTGTCCCTTCGGGGAAATGTCAAGCGGTGACTTCCGGAGTCCTGCCTAGCCTGCTACAGCCCGGGTCCCCCGGAGTCCTGTTAGCCCAGTGCTACAGCCCGGAATCACTCACTGATGACCAACATGCTCGATGTGATTCATGTATGCCTGTCTCCATAGGTCTGTGCCGCTTTGGGTTCACGACTAGCCATGTCGGCCCGGGTTCTCCGTCATATGGATGCTAGCGACACTATCATATACGTGAGCCAAAAGGCGCAAACGATCCTGGGCCATGGTAAGGCGACACCCGTGGGATACCGTGCATGAGGCCGCAAAGTGATATGAGGTGTTACCGGCTAGATCGATGTGACTTGGAATCGGGGTCCTGACAGCGTTGGTATCTGAGCCAGACTGCCTGTAGGTTCGTTGAGCCAAACTGGTCGATGTCGAGTCTAGAAATGCTTTAGTTATATGTGGGGGAATTGATTGTGGGAGGGAATGTAAGGCTCTTTTACTCCTTTACCCTATGCCTCTGATCTGAGTCATTCTCTTCTTATTCAACGTGCGTTAAGGACTAGGCTCTCTTCTTCTATCAGGTTCACGTGTTACTAATCTGTAGTAGCTTATAGGATTGTTGTTACAAATCCCAGTTTAGTTTCTACTATTCTTAGTATGTTGCTAATTGGATCAGAACCTTGATATGATGTTGTTGAGTGGTATTGCAAACTGTTGTGGATGTCTCAAATCTATTTCTGAGCATTTACAGCTGTTATGCTGTCCAATTTTCCCTAGAAATTCTGATGTCTTTGCATTGTGGTTGTGCTTTCAGATTGCCAACCGTGTTCAAAAGCAAGTGGTTCGCCTGACCCGGTGCCTCGATGTGCCCGGTCATACTGCTATGTTAGTCCGGGTAATGATCGAGACGGGTTACCATTGGTATCCCGAATACACCGTCGAAGAGCAATTCCGAGACATTAATCAAAGCCAGTATGTCTGCACCGTCAGGATATTTCCTTCTTATCCTGGATCTACCGAGCCCCTTCACTGTTCCTATGGACTCAGGGTTACTGTTGAGATGGCTGTGCAGGATGCTGCCTATTCCATGATGACCATCGTGCGAGTCCGGACTGGCCTGCTTCGGAACACCGACTGCCGTTACATGCTAGCTTTACTTCCGGGAGCGCAAGGGTATCTTCAGGCTATCTATGGTGACTCCACTCAGGAGGACTCATTAACTCGTACCACTGCTGAGATGCTCGAAGATAAGGACCGAGAGAATCGGGCCTTGAGACTGGAGCTTTTCAATACCCGTGCTGATCATTGGGCTACATTAACTCGGTTTGCACTCGCGGTGCAAGCTGGATGTATCGATACAAGGGATCTGTATCCTGTGAGATCTGCTCTGCCAGACATGGTGGATTGGCATGATGTGGGAGGCATCACCCCACCCCGTGGTCCCCGCAGGCCACCGTTTGTTGGTCCAAGACCTCATCCTAGCCCCTATGGTCCACAGGATCCTCAGGACCGTCTATTTCCGGATGATCACGTTGAACTTCCAAGCTATGGAGGTGACTTCTATGAGGACTACTACGGAGCTGTCTGAGTTAGTAGTAGTACCACTAGTATTGTAATAGTTGTATCTTCACTGTCCTGCGTGACTGGTGGACTACGACTTAGTGTGTAATCAATTCCGGAGGTGTAGACAAATAATGTATAGGAGTTTGGAATGCCTCCGATGAGATGTAACGTCTTTCATCATAGTTTTACTGTAGCCTGGGCTTGTACTAAACTATGTATGATGTGTATGACCGTTGGTATATATATGGCAGTTTTATATTACCATGACATACAGATGAACATCTATGCATTCTATGTTATCCATTACATTCTGCACTCCTTGCTAAGTTTGAGCCATCCTTATCTAAACCATTGTCTTGTTTTCTCCTAGGATGGTCAACACCCGCAGCAACCCTGCTGCCTCGGAGCAGGGGGAAGCCAGTGCAGCTAGGGGTGAAAATCTGCCTCACCCGCCTTCTCTGGCCGAAGTGATGCTGGAGGCGGAAAGAAACAAGCGTGAGACTAACCGCCTGCTCGAGCGGATTGAGCAGAACACTGCACGCCACCCACGAAATGACTTGGTGTCAATCAATGACTTTATCAAGCTGTACCCACCAAAGTTTAACCATTCCGTCGAGCCCCTCGACGCGGATGACTGGCTTCACAGCATCACCCACAAGCTACGTTCTGCCAACGTAGCCGAAGCCGACAAAGTTACTTATGCTGCCTATCATCTCGAAGGCCCTGCTAGCCTCTGGTGGGAGAATTTTGAAGCTATGCGCCCGGTCGGCCAAATCACTACTTGGGCTGAATTCGGTGAGGCTTTCCGTGAGCATCACATTCTAGAAGGTCTCATGGATCGCAAGAGGGAGGAGTTCTGCAACTTCACCCAAGGAAGACTGACTGTGGATGCTTATAGTCGTTATGCCCCTGAAGAGGTATCTACTGACGCTAAGAAGCAGGCAAGGTTCCGCAAGGGACTTAGCCCTGAGCTTCGCCGCGATCTCCGTCTGCACGAGTGCACATCCTTTCAGAAGTTGGTCAATAAAGACATCAGTGCTGAGACAGGTCAGACTGATTATGACGCTTCACGCAAGCACTCCCGTGATTTTGGCTCTTCATCCGGCTCTGGAGCTCAGAAGCGCCGGGTGTGGATCCCAAGCACGGCACTGCCACCCAGGTTCATCCCGAGGCCATCCTTTGAGGCGCCTCGTCCCAACCAGCAATTTGCACCGCCCAAGCCCTATGGTGGCCCCGCTGCTAATGCCGCTCCACGCCCCAATGTGGTGACATGCTTTAAGTGTGGAGAGTCGGGTCACTATAGCCGAGAGTGTCCCCAGAACAACAATCCCATTCAAGGTGGAAAGTCCGTTGGCCGTGGTAAGTCCGCGGGAAAAACATTCTACGCCAAGCCGGTCACCACTGCCCGTGGCCATGTCAACTATGTTTCAGCCGAGGAGGCCCATGAGGATCCTAACGTCGTCCTTCGTACGCTCCTTGTTAACTGCCATCCGACATCTGTTCTTTTCGATACTGGAGCATCTCATTCATTCATATCCGAGAACTATGCTCGATTGCATAACACGGCATTCTATGACATGCCCACTTCCATGGTAATTCAAACTCTGGGTTCCAAATGGAAAACTTCTAGAGTAAGCCATGGGAACAAAATTCTTGTCGATAGACTTGTCTTCCTTGCATCCTTAATAGCTCTCAAGTCCTCGGACATAAACATCATCTTGTGTATGGACTGGATGTCAGCTCATTATGCTAAGATTGATTGTGCCACTAGAACCGTTCAACTTACTTAGCCATCGGGCAAGACAGTCAATGTCTTAACTCGAGTGGCCAAGCGCCAGCTTTACTCCTTAAATGCCAACCCCCTTCTAGACCTTGAGGATGTTTCGGTAGTCCGAGACTTTCCGGATGTCTTTCCAGAAGAACTGCCAGGTGTTCCACCTGACAGGGATGTTGAGTTTCTGATAGACCTTGTTCCAGGAACCGTTCCAATTTCTAGAAGACCCTACAAGATGGCACCCTTAGAACTAGCCGAGCTTAAGAACCAACTCGATGAGTCCTTGAAAAAGGGTTTCATCCGTCCTAGTTCCTCTCCTTGGGCTTGCCCCGTCCTCTTCGTCAAGAAGAAGGATGGAACGGATCGAATGGTTGTGGATTATTGACCTGTCAATTTGGTCACCATCAAGAACAAATACCCGCTTCCCAGGATCAACGATCTGTATGATCAGCTCGCTGGATCCTCAGTCTTCTCCAAGATGGATTTGAGGTTGGGCTACCATCAAATCAAAATCAAAAATGGGGACATTCCCAAAACGGCCTTTGTTACTCGTTATGGCCAATACGAGTACACCGTTATGTCCTTCGGTTTAACCAATGCCCCAGCCACCTTCTCCCGGTTAATGAACTCGGTCTTCATGGAGTATTTGGATAAATTCGTCGTAGTATACCTCGATGACATACTCATCTACTCCAAGAACAAAGAGGAACATGCCGAACATCTAAGGTTGGTATTGATGAAACTCCGGGAGCATCGCCTTTATGCCAAATTCTCCAAGTGTGAATTTTGGTTGCCAGAAGTGACCTATCTAGGCCATGTAATCTCTGGTAAGGGTATTGCTGTCAATCCCGAGCGAGTTCAAGCCGTCCTTGATTGGACTCCACCTAAGACGGTCAAGCATGTTCGGAGCTTCCTTGGCTTAGCGAGCTAGTGCCGCCGCTTCGTCGAGAATTTCTCCAAGGTTGCTAAACCTCTAACTGAACTCCTCAAGAAAGATAAAAAGTTCGAGTGGACTCCATAGTGTGAGTTCAGCTTTCAGGAACTGAAAAGACACCTGACATCTGCTCCCGTACTGGTACCACCAAATTTCTCTAAGGACTTTATTATCTATTGCGACGCCTCGCGACAAGGACTAGGTTTCATACTCAGGCAAGATCATCAGGTAATTGCCTATGCTTCACGGCAATTACACCCACATGAGGAAAATTATCCCACACATGATCTAGAGCTTGCAGCTGTAGTCCATGCACTTAAAACTTGGTGACATTACCTTCTCGGTAATCGTTGCGAGATCTTCACCGATCACCAAAGTTTGAAATATATCTTCACCCAACCAGATTTGAATCTCAGGCAAAGACGTTGGGTTGAGTTGATCTCGGATTACGATTTAGGAATAACTTACACCCCGGGCAAAGCCAATGTCATGGCTGATGCGCTAAGCTGTAAGTCATATTGTAACAACCTGATGTTACAACAAAGTCAACCACTTCTCCATGAGTAATTTCGTAAGCTTAATCTTCACATTGTTCCTCGAGGTTTTCTATCCACCCTGGTAGCGAAATCTAAGCTTATGGATCAAATCATAACCGCCCAGCGGTATGATAAGGGCATATCCCGAATTACGGAAGACATCGCTAGTGGAGTTGCTATATGTTTCTCCATGGATGAGCGAGGTGTTGTCTTCTTCGAGAACCGTTTGGTGGTTCCCAAGAAACAACATCTACGCCAGTTGATCCTTAAGGAAGCTCATGAATCCCCTCTCACCATTCATCCCGTTAGTACTAAAATGTATCAAGACCTACGCCAGAGGTTTTGGTGGACTAGGATGAAGAGAGAAATTGCTCAATACATTGCTAATTGCGACGTTTGTCATCGTGTTAAAGAAGAGCATCAACGGCCTGCTGGCACCCTTCAACCTTTGGCTATCCCTGAATGGAAATGGGATAAAATCAGTATAGATTTATCACTGGGTTTCCCAGAACCAAGAGAGGGAATAATGCCATCTTCATCGTGATTGACCGACTTTCCAAAGTAGCCCATTTCCTACCTGTTCGTGAGAGTATCACCGCTAGCCAGCTAGCCGATTTATACATGTCCCGAATAGTGTCTCTTCATGGTGTTCTATTGGAAATTAACTCAGACCGTGGGAGTCTCTTCACCTCTCGATTTTGTGAAAGTTTCCAAAATGCTATGGGAACTCGTCTCTCTTTTAGTACCGCCTTCCATCCTCAATAAAGTGGTCAAGTAGAGGGAGTCAATCAAATTCTGGAAGATATGCTGCGAGCTTATGTCATCTTGTTCGGAATGAGTTGGGAGAAATGCCTTCCCTTCGCGGAGTTTGCTTATAACAGTAGTTATCAAGCTAGCTTAGGAAAGGCTCCTTTCGAAGTTCTTTATGGACGAAAATGTCGAACGCTTCTTAACTAGTCAGAAACCGAGGAAAGACAACTCTTTGGCCCGGATATGATTCAGGAAGCAGAAGAGCAGGTTCGCGTTATTCGTGAGAAATTGAAAACAGCCCAATCTCGTCAAAAGTGTCAATATGATCGTAAACATAAACCTATGATTCATGAAGTCGACGAGAAGGCTTACCTTCGGGTTACTCCGTTAAAGGGAACCCATCGTTTCGGTATCAAAGGCAAATTGGCTCCTTGTTACATTGGACCCTTTCGCATTCTTTCCAAACGAGGAGAAGTTGCCTACCAATTGGAACTACCTCCGCATCTTTCTAGAGTTCACGATGTCTTCCATGTTTCACAACTCAGGCGTTGCTTCGCGGATCCTATCCGGGGAGTGGACCACGAAACGCTTGATCTACAAGATAACCTCTCCTATCGGGAATATCACGTTCGTATCCTTAATCAAGCCGAGCGTACCACTCGGCGTCATAATATCAAGTTTCTCAAGGTTCAATGGTCACACCATTCCGAGAAAGAAGCCACTTGGGAAAGGGAGGATCGTCTTCGACTCGAGTACCCCACCTTCTTCCCGGAGGATCCTAAATCTCAGGACAAGATTCTTTTGAGTGGGGGTGAGTTGTCACACCCTAGCTAGTTCAACCATTAGAGTGTGCATCATGTTTAAATTTCTCTTAAATTTGAAATGGGGAAAGCAGAAACCCCCAACACCCCCTGGAAACAACTAGGGTTTACTAAAATTATTTTCAATGAACCTGAAATGCCCTTCTAAAAAGTTCATCCTCTTTGTCTTGGGTTAAAACCTCTGGCAAAATTGGTGCACAATTTTCTAGATCAATAGAAGGTCATTGAATTAAATCATAAGTATTTGAATTTGGGCATTTAAATGCTATAAAATAATTTAAATGCTCAAATAATTCTGGAAATAAATGTTTGCTGTTGGAAATATTCTAAACAGAGCCCAAAATTATTTTCAGGATTTTTGGAAATGTTTTAGTATTTTAATTAAAGCCCAACATTTGTAGTTAAATAGAAAAATGGAAACAAATAAAAATAAAAGAGAGAGAGGGAAGCTACCTGGGCCTTACCTGTGCTGGCCCAGCCACCTGGCTCGGCCCAGCCGACTGGCTTGCCAGTCGTCATCCACCTCCCGCCAGGAGGACGCGAAGCGCGTGGCCGGCGCCCGCGGCCACACGCCGGCCACCTCCTGCTTCTGCCGACGTCCTGGAGACGTCTAGGGATGCCACGCGACCCCCATGTCCCCCTCTCATCCTCGCTCACTCTCCCCCTCGTCTCCCTCACTCTCTCCCGCGATGCCCGAGCGCGTTCCTCGCCGCCGTTCACCGTAGACGACGCCAGAGCCACCCCCTCGCCCCTCCGACAAGCCAAATCGCTCCGCCACGACGCCCTCGCCCTCCCCACCGAGCCACGCTTCGTCGGAGGCCCTGCATCGCCGCCATCGGGCCGTCTTCAACCTCGGTACCCGTCGGACGCCGTTCATCGATTCGCCTCGCTTCGGTCGCCCCCGAGCCCACTGATCTGCTCATCGACCTCCTTGTGAGCTCCATCGCTTTTCCCCTCTTCTTTCCCACGCATTTGCACCCTCTAGGCCATAGTTCCACCATGGCCGAAGCTCGTCTCCACTTGAGCTTGTCGCCGGCGTCGCTCCGGCGACCATTTGGTCCTCCCGTGCTACGCAACATGCTTGCTGCATCGCGTAGTGCCTCGCTAGCGCCTTAGTTTTCGCGTTTGCACGCCGCAGCCCACACCCCGCACATGGCCGAACTCCGGCCGCCGCCTTGGAGCTCACCATCGTCGTCTCCGGCCACCGTAGGCCCGGCCTCCACCACCACTAGATGCGCGACTGCAAGAGCTCTCCAACGAGCCCAAGAACGGCCTCGCCCGTGCCCTGTGGGTGTTTTCCGAGCTGCATCACCGTCTCGGGCCTCGCCGGCGTCGAGTCGCCGGCGAGTTTGACCCAGTTTGACTCCTGGGTGGGCCCAGGTAGACCCTCCCTGAGTCTATGACAGGTGGGGCCGGTCTACTAACTAATCTAGGATTAGTTTTAACTAATTTTAAATAAATCAGTCACTGACATGTGGGCCCAGGCCCCACTGACAGCTAATTAGTGTTAATCTAATCCTGTTAATTAGCTGAGAGGCTGATAGAAGGGGCCCACCAGTCAGGTTTGACCTGGGCTGGCGCCTTTGACCTGCTGAGGTCAGCATGACGCAATGCTGACGCAGTAATGCATTTTCTGGATATTTTTTTTTCCAGGAAATTCCAGAAAATAGTCAAAACTTCTAAAAATCATAAAAAATCAACCATAGCTCCAAATGCAAAGATTTATATATGAAAAATGATTAGAAAAATTCAATATATCCATTTGTAATGGTTTCATGCATGACAAAACAAGTTTACCTTGCTGTTTAAGCAGAATAAGGAAATGCACTATTAAAGCCATGTTTAATAAGCTAATAATTGAATCTTTGATTCAAATAAGCACATTCCTTTCTGTTATAGCTTGCATTAGGCCAAGACACATTCATATTGCCATGTCATGGCATGTATCATATTGTTTCATATCGTCATGTGTTGATTGTGTTCCGATGTGTTCTTCGTGGTAGGTTCTGCCTCCGAGGATATTCATGAGTATCCAACTAAAGGGCAGTATCCCACTACCACTCCATTAGGCAAGCAACCCATTGATCATTCCGATACAAACCCATGTTCTCGCTTTTGCTCTTGTTTACTGCATTAAGACAACGCGATTCAAATTGCTGTGTGCTACGGTAGTTGAACCCTTATCCTCTGCATGACCTGTCATTGCCACAGTAACTAGATGAAACCCACTAGCATGTGTAGGAGTTGATTGAGCCATGTATGTGATTCCTACCTTGCTATGCCTGCTATGCTTAGAGTTGTGTCAGGTCTGGTTCATCTGGGTGATGGGCTAGAGTGAAATGCTTATGTCGTTAGTATGAGGGATGTGTTGAATATGTTTTGGTAAAGGTATCGATGAGCGGCCATGTAGGAGTACATGGTGGGTTGTTTCATTGAGATCGTCCCTAAGAACTGAGATCTGTATGTGTGATTTAAGATTCATCTACTACCATGCATTGGGATCCTTAATTGACCCTCTCGGCTTCTTAATCACCCTAGTACTCTTTCCAGGAGTTGCAAATAGTTTCTGGTGTTTGTAGGTTATGTGTTGGCGGCCGTGCGTAGCGCTGACCCTAGGGGTGGGCTGTGTTGCGGTAGATACACCGTGGCACGGTGTACCGAGTCACCTGTTTGGTGTCTCGGGAACCCTGTTCACATCATTCGGGGCCGTATGTGGAAACCTTCAGCCGGACTCCCTGCGGATGGAACCTGGATAGGCTATAAACCTGGACTAGAGACTTAAGTGTTTAGGTAGGCCGTGGCCGACACCCTCGTTGGGCTTCCGCTTGAAGGTTGCCGAGTACATGTCATGTGAACGGCGGTAAGTGGTGAAAGCGTGTATGACGAAGTATACCCCTACAGGGTATAAAACTATTTGAATAGCCACGTCCGTGGTAAAGGACTACTTGGTTGCCTATACAGTTCATAGACAAGTTAATGGATACTACTAAAAGACTCAAGATAAGTGTGCGTACCGAGGATGGCCCTCTCGTAGGATGACGAGGGAGGATCCACGGTGGAGTATTGTGTTGGTGAGTAGTGGACTCGTGTGCGAAAACTATTTTACTGGTGAAGTTCCGTAGGATAGCTTAGCCAAGAGTCAAAGCTGGCTTGCTGCAATAACCCCACCACCTTATTGAGAATAAGCATGTATATTAGGTTCTAATGTAAGACTTGCTGAGTACCTTGTACTCATGTTTGCTTATTTATTGTTTTCAGACGACAACACTGCCCCCTCTGATGGGTTTTATGTAGACCTTGACGTCGACGAGTGACTAGCCACCCAGGTGGTGATCCTGGCCATGGAGGGCCCTATGTAGATAGACAGGCTTCGAGAAGCCTTCTTTCTTTCCAGTGTCTGTACTCAGACCAGTTGCTTCCGCATGTTCTTGTATGATTGTATGACTCGAGTGTCGGGTCATGTGACCCCTATCTGTATGAACATGTTATGTATGGCTCCTTGGAGCCTTTTAAATAAAGTACTTGAGTTGTAGAGTTTTGTTGTGATGCCATGTTGTATGTACTCATATCGGGCATATTGTGTGTATGATTGAAATGCTTGGTATGAGTGGGATCCGACAATCTAGTTGTTTATCCTTGGCAGCCTTTCTTATGGGGAAATGTAGTCTAGTGTTGCTCGAGCCATAGTAGCCCGCTCGGCCCGGTTCACCGGAGTCCTGCTAGCCCAGCACTACTGTTCAGGACAGTTGACTCGCCGGCATGTGTTTCACTTTGTTCCTATGTCTGTCCCTTCGGGGAAATGTCAAGCGGTGACTTCCGGAGTCCTGCCTAGCCTGCTACAGCCCGGGTCCCCCGGAGTCCTGTTAGCCCAGTGCTACATCCCGGAATCACTCGCTGATGACCGACATGCTCGATGTGATTCATGTATGCCTGTCTCCATAGGTCTGTGCCGCTTTGGGTTCACGACTAGCCATGTCGGCCCGGGTTCTCTATCATATGGATGCTAGCGATACTATCATATACGTGAGCCAAAAGGCGCAAACGGTCCCGGGCCATGGTAAGGCGACACCCGTGGGATACCGTGCGTGAGGCCGCAAAGTGATATGAGGTGTTACCGGCTAGATCGACGTGACTTGGAATCGGGGTCCTGACAGCGTTGGTATCTGAGCCAGACTGCCTGTAGGTTCGTTGAGCCAAAATGGTCGATGTCGAGTCTAGAAATGCTTTAGTTATATGTAGGGGAATTGATTGTGGGAGGGAACGTAAGGCTCTTTTACTCCTTTACCCTATGCCTCTGATCTGTGTCATTCTCTTCTCATTCAACGTGGGTTAAGGACTAGGCTCTCTTCTTCTATCAGGTTTGAAAGAACATGCGGTGCCCCCATGTTTGGTTTTGGTAATTGATGACAATCTCTATGGACTAATGATTTCCTTGAGTTGTATTTGAAGGGTTTGTCCATAGGCTTTTCTTGGAGTCCATGTGTTGGTTTCAAGGAGAGTTTGTGATGACCATCGTCCTTTTAAGGAATTATCCAAAGATCGGTCATGTGAGTGTTGAGCTTATTGCAAGCATGTCTTGAAGAATAAGATTGTGTGATCATTCATGTCCACCTTCAAGACATCATCCAAATGAAGAGAGTTGAAAAGAGTCAACACACAAAGCGCACAAGATGTACCGAGGGATCAAGTCCCATGGTATGGTAAGCATTGTCCATTACACTTTGTGTGCTAACCCATGGTCTTCGTGAGAGTTCTTTATGGGGTTAGGTTGCGGTGTGCAAGTTCAAGTGATGTATCATGAAGAGATCAAGTTCTTGAAGCTTGCCGTCCATTGTGGTGACAATGGAGTTGTGAAGATGAGCGGAAGAGTGGCTCACCCATAGTGGAGTATGGGGGAGCAATCAACTAGTCTTCATCGAGCCAACGCAATCAAGAAAGGTGGTCCATCTTGAGGAGGAGTAGATCATCATCATCTAGCTCAAGTGGACTTTGTGCAAGGCAAAGGTTTGCCCTTGATAGGTTTTCTATTTTACCGGTCTCATGGTAGTTGTGGGAGACCGGGTTATAGGATCGATTGTCGTACTATCAAGGGGGGCTCTCGATGAGTTGCTTGATCGTATCATTCGTAGAGAGCTCAAACCATTGCATCCTTGCATCATCCTTATTGGTTCTTGTTTGGTTCTTCTCCTTGTGAGTTTTGGAGCTTCTGGTCATTTTTATGACAAGCTCGAGTTCATCGAAAACGGAGTTCACATGCGTCTTCTATGATGTTTTCGATGTTGGAGGGTATGCCGGTTCTTCTCTGTTGGAGGTTTCTCTCCTCTCTTGTAAGGCATACCTCCTCTGCCTCTTCTTACTAACCAGTCTCTGTTTTGATGCTACTCGTTGTCTTGTATCCAACAAGCTTGAGTTTTCTCAATTCGGAGCTCATTTGCGGAAGTTATGGCGGTTCTGGTTTTATTGTTACCCCCGTTGTCTTCTCTGCAAAATGAAGGACTGCTAGTGTTGCTGATCTAGGGCACGCGGTAGTACTGCTCTTTGGAGCGGTAGTAGGGGCGGATGTAATTTTTTACATCCGCGCCCTACGCGGTAGTACCGCGCCGTGGGCGCGGTAGTACCGTGGGCTCTGGCCAGGCTCAGCAGCATGAGCGGACGTAGGGGCGGATGTAATTTTTTACATCCGTGCCCTACGCGGTAGTACCGCTCTTCGTGTGCGGTAGTACCATGCCGGAGTTTTTGCGCAGGTCCTCCCTCAGCGGAAGTAGGCACGGATGTAATTTATTTCATCCGCGCCCTTCCCAGGCTGAGACTTTCCTGCCTTGCGGTAGTACCGCAAGGGGGAGCGGTAGTACCGCGCAAGCGGTAGTACTGCCCCCTAGTCAGGCAAGTTCCGGCCTGTGCTGCTGTCGCGGTAGTACCGTGGCCCTCCACGGTAGTTCTTGGTGTTCTCCTTCTTGTTCTTCCTCTCATTTTCCTCCCTAGCATTAGTTGCTTCGGTGGGATTTGAGAGAGAAGGACTTGGGCACTCCGTGTGCCCTTGCCATTGCATTTGGTGCATCGGTTTGAGTTCTCCACGTGATACGTGGAAGTTACAAGTTGAGAAGCTTATTACTCTTGGGTGCTTGGTGCCCTTGAGCTTGTTTATCTTGGGTGCTTGGGCCCCCTAGTCGGTTGGTGGTGTTCGGAGCTCAATCATTGTGGTGTAAAGCTCCGGGCAAGCGTCGGGGTCTCCAATTAGGTTGTGGAGATCGCCCCGAGCAATTTGACGGGTACCGGTGACCGCCCCCAAGGGTTGCCAAAGTGTACGGGTTCGGTGACCGCCCCCAAGGGTCGCCATTTGTACGGGTTCGGTGACCGCCCTCAAGGGTCCCTTAGTGGAATCACGGCATCTTGCATTGTGCGAGGGCGTGAGGAGATTACGGTGGCCCTAGTGGCTTCTTGGGGAGCATTGTGCCTCCACACCGCTCCAAACGGAGATTAGCATCTGCAAGGGTGTGAACTTCGGGATACATCATCGTCTCCTCGTGCCTCGGTTATCTCTTACCCGAGCCCTTTACTTATGCACTTTACTTTGTGATAGCCATATTGTTATTTGTCATATATCTTGCTATCACTTTGTTGCTTACCTTGCTTAGCATAAGTTGTTGGTGCACATAGGTGAGCCTAGTTGTTGTAGGTTTTGTGCTTGACAAATTAACCGCTAGGTTTATTCCGCATTTGTTCGAGCCTCTACCGTAATTATTTTAAAACGCCTATTCACCCCCCCCCCTCTAGGCGACATCCACGATCTTTCAATTGGTATCAGAGCCTCGTCTCTCTTTGTTGGGCTTAACCGCCTAGAGAGTAAAGATGTCGACTAGAGGATTAGGATTCTCTGACACTCTTAGTTTCGATGGCACAAATTTTGATGTTTGGGTAATTCGCATGCTTAATCTCTTTAGGGTCATGGACCCAAATTTAGAGCGAATTGTAGATATGGGTTTTTCTCCTCCAAAGGATCCCCAAAGATTATCTTTAGAGGATGAGAAAAACTCTTATCTCAATGCTCAAGCCTCTAATGCGCTTTTCGATGCTTTGAGCAATGTAGTTATATTTCAACTCATGCCGTTCCGGGATGCTCATGAGTTATGGACAAAGCTTCAAGATAAATATGGTGTGTCCAAGATTTGTGGGGATGGTTGTTCTTCCTCCACCTCCGGTCATATAGTCTTCTCAACTTCTTCTACTTCACCTACATGTGGTTTGCCACAAGGTAATGATATGGTGAGTAGTGTTGGTCATTGCAATGATGATAGTATGCTTATTGTGGATGATTCTTCATCACTATATTATTGCAATGCTCCCTCTTTGGGCTTTAACACTTCGAGCACTCCAAATGTTTCACATGCTTGTGTTCATAGTCCTTGCATATCATGTAGAAATTGCTTGACTAAATCTCATGATGATATGCTTGCTATGTCTTGTTGCCATGATAAAAATGCATCTATTTCCTCGAATTGTTGTGCTAACAATGTAGAGGAAACCGAACACTCCATGGAACAAGATGTGGTGTTTAATGGTGCCTCAAGTGATCCTACATCATCATCTATTGCTTTTTGCCTTATGGCCAAGGCGTCAAAGGTATCTCCTACTTTGAACCCCAATATGTCTCTTGATGATGATGTTGATGCTAATGATGATGAGGATAATGATGAAGAGAATAATAATGTTGCCTCCTTAAAAACTAAGGGGGAGATGATTTTTAAAGCTCTTCATAAAAATAAAATTGCTCGTTCCAACTTCATGGAAATTATGTCCATTGCCATTGAGGGCAAGAAATATATTGAGGAGTTGGAATCTCATCTCGAGGAGCATGAGGTCACCATTGAGAAAATGGAAGCTCATGGGCGTGATTACGCAAATGAGATTGCGGACCTCTCTCAAGCCCTTGAACTTGAACAAACCACCAAGG
The DNA here is from genome assembly GCF_018294505.1 of Triticum aestivum. Classification (NCBI taxonomy): domain Eukaryota; kingdom Viridiplantae; phylum Streptophyta; class Magnoliopsida; order Poales; family Poaceae; genus Triticum; species Triticum aestivum. The sequence goes on along the minus strand of NC_057806.1, from coordinate 95,191,967 downwards.
AATCTCTTGAGGAGACTTTTGCTCTAGAATTGTCTAGAGTGAAGGAATCTATTGATAGAGCCCTTGAGGTGGCCAATGTTTTTAAAACTAAAAATGCTAAGCTTGAAGTTGCTCATGCTAGACACCTTGAGGATTTTGAGCACCTCGAAAATGGCTCAAGGGTCATCAAGGGTGAGCTCATCAAACTCACCGAGTCTCATGCCCAACTTGAAGCTTCTTATCTCAAAGAGCTTGCCAAGTTGCCTTCTCCTCTTGTTGTTAATGATGATGCTTGTGCTACTAATTCTATTACTTGTGAAGCATCCATTTTGAAGGAGAATGTTGAGCTACGGGCTCAACTTGAGGTGCTATCTAGCAATTATGGGAAATTGGAAGAAAGTCATGAAAAGCTCTCAAGCTCTCATGATGATCTTCTAGTATCCCATAGTGTGCTAAACATAGCTCATGAGGCCATGATTGCCAAGGTAACATCTAGTGAGCCTCATGTGGATACTAGCACTACTTCTAGTCAAAATAGTATATTGCCATGTGCTAGTCCTTGTAATTCATCTACTCACAATGTTGGTACATCTTGCGATGAATTGCTTTCCTTGCCTTGTTGCTCTAATGATGAAGCTTATACTTCCTCTAGTACTTGTGTTGAGACTAACCATGTAGAGGAAATCAAAGAGCTCAAGGCCCAAGTCACTTCCTTGAAGAAAGACTTGGAAAAGAGTCATCAAGAGAAATCCACACTCAACAATATCTTGAGTGTGCAAAAATCCCCCAATGACAAAGGTGGACTTGGATTCAACTCCAACAAGAAGAATAAGTCCAAGATCAACAAGAAGAAGGGCCAAAAACAAGTCAAGGATTCGGCCAAGATTATTTGCTTCAAGTGCAAAATTGAAGGGCATCATGTTAGATCTTGCCCATTGAAGAAGAAGGCTATTAGTGACAAGCAACAAGGGAAGCGGCTACAATTGCATTCTCATGCTCAACCTCAAGTTGAAGAAAGGCCTCTTCCCAAGAAGACTCAAGCTAATGCTTCTCAAGTTGAGAAATCAAATGAGAAGAAAGTGAAGAGTAGACGTTGCTACTTATGTCGTGAGAAAGGTCACGTCGCTTCTTCATGCACTAGTGATAACTTATCCAACCCAATTATTATTGATGATATCTATTCTCTTGGGAAGGATAAGGTTGGCAATGTGTTTGCCAAGTTTGTTGGCACTCAAAGTGGTGTCAAGAAAAGAACCATTTGGGTAGCCAAACCTATTGTGACTAACCTCTTAGGACCCAACTTGGTTGGGGACCAACAAGCTCAAACTTGATCAATAGGTGTTGTTGGAGGGCATTGGAGACTTGGCTAAATTATGAAGAATTAAGGGGACTTCATCATTCTCTTTGTCTCAAGCCAAGTCAATTGGAGTATCAAGTTTCTATCTTATATCCAATGTGCCTCCTTGCGGTAACTTGTACTTAAAATTGTTTACCTTGAAAGTTACTTGCCCCCTTGCATGTTTTGGTTTTGTTCCTTGCATGTGTTTGTATATGTTGTGATTCCAACGTGCTTACCTTGATCAATCAAGTATGTGTGTGTTGGTTTGCACATCATGTACGTGTGTGTCATGCGTTGAGCCTTTATGCTTCTTGTTTGTATCCTAGTTGGCTCGTGTGAGAGATTGATGGAACATCCCATTTTGGGGGAGTTATGTGCTTTGTGCACCTCACAATCCTATAAATGTGTGTACATGAGGAATACCATCTAGTATTGATATTACAATATTATCTAGTCGCTAGGTGGTATATCTCTCATGAGAAATTCAAATTCTAAATAGTCCATTAATTATCTCTTGTTTGTTCCTCTTATTGCCTCTTGTTAAGTTCTTATTGGTATCACATTATGGGGGAGTAATATGCTAAGTGCATATTACAAGCCTAGAAAATGTGTACATTTGAGATATTGTCACCTAGAATTGATATTGTAGATTATCTTGTTCCTAGGTGGCATGTTAGCTCTACAAGTTGCAATTTGCTTTTTGTGTGGAGTGAAGATGATGTCGGATATCCTTGCTATCTACCACCGGGAATTATTACCAAATACTTCTTGTCTTTGACAATTGGTAGTCTTATGTGTGGTAGAATCTGTTGATCATCTTTACATTGGCTTTTGTTTTACTTGCTTTTTATCTTGCCAAGGTTTGTGTCAACTCCCGTTGTCTTCCATACCACTTGTGGATCTTGTTTATTTCTTGTTCTTGTCTAGTGTTTTCTAGATATAGTGAAAGCGGTGATCCCACCTTGTGCTTCTTGTATTCAAATACAAATCCTATATAATGCACAACTCGTGGGGGAGCTATTCTATTTTCTTTAGAACACTTTTTTGTGATCCTTATCAAGTGTGTTGGTGGAAGGCAAGCCTTTTTCTTTTGGTACTTTGTGCCATCATGAAACTTTGTCGAGAGCTTGGTTTGTTTGGAACCATCCTCTCTTTGGGAGTTTGACATCTTTAGTTTAGTGTGTATCAATGGATATCTCATTCCTTGATGTATCTTTAATGATATCTTCCAAGTGATGATTTCTCCATTTGGTATCCTTTCACTTGGCATTTCTTTGTCTTTGGTTTCGAGTTTTGAAAGTCTTGAGCATGCATGTTTACTTCATGTATTTCATTTGGCATGCTTTCTTTCTTTGACTCAATATATAGGGGAAACTCCACCTAGTCTCAATTTGGATGAGATGTGCATGAAATTCATTTTCATATCTATATGCACATAGTTATGTGGAGTTTGTCCTATGTATATTGGTGTTTCTAACTCTTTGGTCCCAATGAGTTTGGGTACCATTTTGTTTGTGTTGTTGTTCTAGGAATAAGTGGAGATGCATTGGATGATCGGCTCACTCACAAGGAAGGTGTTGTCACCATGTGCATATTGGGATCAAGCTAGGATGATCAATGAACTACTATCTACCTTCAATTGGTATCTACTACATCCTTCCAATGATATCTCGGTAACAAGTATCTATTCATGCTTTCTCCTCTTGCATTCAACCTTGTGTAGGTTGCATCTTGGCATGATTTTCATTTCATATCTTGTGATACTTGTTTCCTTTCTCATAGCATCCCAACGATGATCTCTTGTTGCTAGTTGTGATGCCCTTGATGGATGTGTGTCTGGACTTCATTTATATACAATAAGACCATATCTAGCCAAGTGCTATGCTTTCAAGCAAATATCTTATTGGTATATTTATGACTTCCTTGTGGATATCTTGTTCCTTCGTGTTGTAACTATTTCGGGTGTACATTCTTCTTTGTAGATATATATATCATCATGATTTCGTCTACATAGAACCTTATACACTTGAGAGAACTTACATCTCTAGTTGATATCCTTTCTTTCACGTCCACCTTGTCTTTCTTATGTTATTTCTTTGGTGGCTCCGTGAAAGCTTTTGCCTTGGGTGCGTGTCCTCTATTGTAGCATCTTGATGCACTCGTGTGTGGTGAAGATTTTTTTCCCTATGCTTGTCTTTACGAGGCTTTTGCCATCTTATTGGTATCCCTCGTCTTGATGAGGCTTTCATCTTCTATCTTCACCACGGGTTGTCACAAGCATAGGTTCTTTATATGCTTATTAGTAAGCTTGTGAACCCATTTGCTAGTTGTGTGTGGGAATGATAGGCCTTGCATCGTGTGCCTCATTCTTTCAAGACTAAGTTGATGCTTAATGCTCATTCTATTTTTAGTCTTCTCAATTGCTTCGCCATGACTCACACACATCATTTTGGTTGAGCCCATTCTTAAGTTGCCTCTTTTACATGTTGCTCAACCATGTACTTATTGCAAGCGCTAGGCTTTGTTTCCTATATGCTCACTTGCACTGGATGTGAGTTTCTATTGATTTTGGGGGAGCTATGATCCTATTTTGTGCACTTTGTATTCAAATACAAAAAATCTTATGTGTGCACAAATCATGGGGAGCTTCTCTAGTTTCTTTAGAACACTCCTTTGCGTTTATCATAATATCTTTATTCTTGTTGCATGTAGGATCATTGGTCTAGTAGGTTCAATTGATATCCGTTGATTGCTTGCTTCAATTGGTATGATTGCTTGTGTCTCTCTCTGTTATGTCTTTGTGTCATATCATTCTTTTGCAATCTTTGGGCCTAAATATAGTTTGTCTTCCTCCACGTATCGGCAATTGGATATGTGTATTGCATTCCACTCTCTTGTTGAGAGATACACAATTTATGGAGGAACACCTTTTATTTTGGCCTTCTAAGCTTTTCACCCATTTTGGCAATCGATGCCAATGGGGGAGAAGTTTCAGAGAGTTTTGTGGAGAAGTTTAGAGAGTTATCTCCCCGTGCTTTGGTTTTGTTCCTCAGTATTTGCATCTCATTCGCATGCACTATTAGTTGTTGCATTGCTTGGTGATGCATAATTCCTTATATTAACTCTCTTGAAAGTGGTTGTCACCAATTACCAAAATGGGGGAGATTGAAAGGACATGCGGTGCCCCCATGTTTGGTTTTGGTAATTGATGACAATCTCTATGGACTAATGATTTCCTTGAGTTGTATTTGAAGGGTTTGTCCATAGGCTTTTCTTGGAGTCCATGTGTTGGTTTCAAGGAGAGTTTGTGATGACCATCGTCCTTTTAAGGAATTATCCAAAGATCGGTCATGTGAGTGTTGAGCTTATTGCAAGCATGTCTTGAAGAATAAGATTGTGTGATCATTCATGTCCACCTTCAAGACATCATCCAAATGAAGAGAGTTGAAAAGAGTCAACACACAAAGCGCACAAGATGTACCGAGGGATCAAGTCCCATGGTATGGTAAGCATTGTCCATTACACTTTGTGTGCTAACCCATGGTCTTCGTGAGAGTTCTTTATGGGGTTAGGTTGCGGTGTGCAAGTTCAAGTGATGTATCATGAAGAGATCAAGTGCTTGAAGCTTGCCGTCCATTGTGGTGACAATGGAGTTGTGAAGATGAGCGGAAGAGTGGCTCACCCATAGTGGATTATGGGGGAGCAATCAACTAGTCTTCATCGAGCCAACGCAATCAAGAAAGGTGGTCCATCTTGAGGAGGAGTAGATCATCATCATCTAGCTCAAGTGGACTTTGTGCAAGGCAAAGGTTTGCCCTTGATAGGTTTTCTATTTTACCGGTCTCATGGTAGTTGTGGGAGACCGGGTTATAGGATCGATTGCCGTACTATCAAGGGGGGCTCTCGATGAGTTGCTTGATCGTATCGTTCGTAGAGAGCTCAAACCATTGCATCCTTGCATCATCCTTATTGGTTCTTCTCCTTGTGAGTTTTGGAGCTTCTGGTCATCTTTATGACAAGCTCGAGTTCATCGAAAACGGAGTTCACATGCGTCTTCTATGATGTTTTCGATGTTGGAGGGTATGCCGGTTCTTCTCTGTTGGAGGTTTCTCTCCTCTCTTGTAAGGCATACCTCCTCTGCCTCTTCTTTCTAACCAGTCTCTGTTTTGATGCTACTCGTTGTCTTGTGTCCAACAAGCTTGAGTTTTCTCAATTCGGAGCTCATTTGCGGAAGTTATGGCGGTTCTGGTTTTATTGTTACCCCCGTTGTCTTCTCTGCAAAATGAAGGACTGCTAGTGTTGCTGATCTAGGGCACGCGGTAGTACTGCTCTTTGGAGCGGTAGTACCGCAGGCCATTGCGGTAGTACCGCTCTGTTGGAGCAGTACTACCGTGGCCTCAGGCCAGGCGCAGCTGCTCGAGCGGTAGTAGGGGCGGATGTAATTTTTTACATCCGCGCCCTACGCGGTAGTACCGCGCCGTGGGCGCGGTAGTACCGTGGGCTCTGGCCAGGCTCAGCAGCATGAGCGGACGTAGGGGCGGATGTAATTTTTTACATCCGCGCCCTACGCGGTAGTACCGCTCTTCGTGTGCGGTAGTACCGTGCCGGAGTTTTTGCGCAGGTCCTCCCTCAGCGGAAGTAGGCACGGATGTAATTTATTTCATCCGCGCCCTTCCCAGGCCGAGACTTTCCTGCCTTGCGGTAGTACCGCAAGGGGGAGCGGTAGTACCGCGCAAGCGGTAGTACTGCCCCCTAGTCAGGCAAGTTCCGGCCTGTGCTGCTGTCGCGGTAGTACCGTGGCCCTCCCGTTGTCTTATGTGTGGTAGAATCTGTTGATCATCTTTACATTGGCTTTTGTTTTACTTGCTTTTTATCTTGCCAAGGTTTGTGTCAACTCCCGTTGTCTTCCATACCACTTGTGGATCTTGTTTATTTCTTGTTCTTGTCTAGTGTTTTCTAGATATAGTGAAAGCGGTGATCCCACCTTGTGCTTCTTGTATTCAAATACAAATCCTATATAATGCACAACTCGTGGGGGGGCTATTCTATTTTCTTTAGAACACTTTTTTGTGATCCTTATCAAGTGTGTTGGTGGAAGGCAAGCCTTTTTCTTTTGGTACTTTGTGCCATCATGAAACTTTGTCGAGAGCTTGGTTTGTTTGGAACCATCCTCTCTTTGGGAGTTTGACATCTTTAGTTTAGTGTGTATCAATGGATATCTCATTCCTTGATGTATCTTTAATGATATCTTCCAAGTGATGATTTCTCCATTTGGTATCCTTTCACTTGGCATTTCTTTGTCTTTGGTTTCGAGTTTTGAAAGTCTTGAGCATGCATGTTTACTTCATGTATTTCATTTGGCATGCTTTCTTTCTTTGACTCAATATATAGGGGAAACTCCACCTAGTCTCAATTTGGATGAGATGTGCATGAAATTCATTTTCATATCTATATGCACATAGTTATGTGGAGTTTGTCCTATGTATATTGGTGTTTCTAACTCTTTGGTCCCAATGAGTTTGGGTACCATTTTGTTTGTGTTGTTGTTCTAGGAATAAGTGGAGATGCATTGGATGATCGGCTCACTCACAAGGAAGGTGTTGTCACCATGTGCATATTGGGATCAAGCTAGGATGATCAATGAACTACTATCTACCTTCAATTGGTATCTACTACATCCTTCCAATGATATCTCGGTAACAAGTATCTATTCATGCTTTCTCCTCTTGCATTCAACCTTGTGTAGGTTGCATCTTGGCATGATTTTCATTTCATATCTTGTGATACTTGTTTCCTTTCTCATAGCATCCCAACGATGATCTCTTGTTGCTAGTTGTGATGCCCTTGATGGATGTGTGTCTGGACTTCATTTATATACAATAAGACCATATCTAGCCAAGTGCTATGCTTTCAAGCAAATATCTTATTGGTATATTTATGACTTCCTTGTGGATATCTTGTTCCTTCGTGTTGTAACTATTTCGGGTGTACATTCTTCTTTGTAGATATATATATCATCATGATTTCGTCTACATAGAACCTTATACACTTGAGAGAACTTACATCTCTAGTTGATATCCTTTCTTTCACGTCCACCTTGTCTTTCTTATGTTATTTCTTTGGTGGCTCCGTGAAAGCTTTTGCCTTGGGTGCGTGTCCTCTATTGTAGCATCTTGATGCACTCGTGTGTGGTGAAGATTTTTTTCCCTATGCTTGTCTTTACGAGGCTTTTGCCATCTTATTGGTATCCCTCGTCTTGATGAGGCTTTCATCTTCTATCTTCACCACGGGTTGTCACAAGCATAGGTTCTTTATATGCTTATTAGTAAGCTTGTGAACCCATTTGCTAGTTGTGTGTGGGAATGATAGGCCTTGCATCGTGTGCCTCATTCTTTCAAGACTATGTTGATGCTTAATGCTCATTCTATTTTTAGTCTTCTCAATTGCTTCGCCATGACTCACACACATCATTTTGGTTGAGCCCATTACATTCTGTTTCCGGATCGTCTGTTTCCGGATGGTCCACAGGCTCCTCAGGACCGTCTGTTTCCGGATGGTCACGTTGAACTTCCAGGCTATGGAGGTGACTTCTATGAGGACTACTACGGAGCTGTCTGAGTTAGTAGTAGTACCACTAGTATTGTAATAGTTGTATCTTCACTGTCCTGTGTGACTGGTGGACTACGACTTAGTGTGTAATCAATTCCGGAGGTGTAGACAAATAATGTATAGGAGCTTGGAATGCCTCCGATGAGATGTAACGTCTTTCATCATAGTTGTACTGTAGCCTGGGCTTGTACTAAACTATGTATGATGTGTATGACCGTTGGTATACATATGGCAGTTTTATATTACCATGACATACGGATGAACATCTCTGCATTCTGGGTTATCCATTACATTCTGCACTCCTTGCTAAGTTTGAGCCATCCTTATCTAAACCATTGTCTTGTTTTCTCCTAGGATGGTCAACACCCGCAGCAACCCTGCTGCCTCGGAGCAGGGGGAAGCCAGTGCAGCTAGGGGTGAAAATCTGCCTCACCCGCCTTCTCTGGCCGAAGTGATGCTGGAGGCGGAAAGAAACAAGCGTGAGACTAACCGCCTGCTGGAGCGGATTGAGCAGAACACTGCACGCCACCCACGAAATGACTTGGTGTCAATCAATGACTTTATCAAGCTGTACCCACCAAAGTTTAACCATTCCGTCGAGCCCCTTGACGCGGATGACTGGCTTCGCAGCATCACCCACAAGCTACGTTCTGCCAACGTAGCCGAAGCCGACAAAGTTACTTATGCTGCCTATCATCTCGAAGGCCCTGCTAGCCTCTGGTGGGAGAATTTTGAAGCTATGCGCCCGGTCGGCCAAATCACTACTTGGGCTGAATTCAGTGAGGCTTTTCGTGAGCATCACATTCTGGAAGGTCTCATGGATCGCAAGAGGGAGGAGTTCTGCAACTTCACCCAAGGAAGACTGACTGTGGATGCTTATAGTCGTTATGCCCCTAAAGAGGTATCTGCTGACGCTAAGAAGCAGGCAAGGTTCCGCAAGGGACTTAGCCCTGAGCTTCGCCGCGATCCCCGTCTGCACGAGTGCACATCCTTTCAGAAGTTGGTCAATAAAGACATCAGTGCTGAGACAGGTCAGACTGATTATGACGCTTCACGCAAGCACTCCCGTGATTTTGGCTCTTCATCCAGCTCTGGAGCTCAGAAGCGCCGGGTGTGGATCCCAAGCACGGCACTGCCACCCAGGTTCATCCCGAGGCCATCCTTTAAGGCGCCTCGTCCCAACCAGCAATTTGCACCGCCCAAGCCCTATGGTGGCCCCGCTGCTAATGCTGCTACACGCCCCAATGTGGTGACATGCTTTAAGTGTGGAGAGCCGGGTCACTATAGCCGAGAGTGTCCCCAGAACAACAATCCCATTCAAGCTGGAAAGTCCGTTGGCTGTGGTAAGTTCGCGGGAAAAACATTCTACGCCAAGCCGGTCACCACTGCCCGTGGCCATGTCAACTATGTTTCAGCCGAGGAGGCCCATGAGGATCCTAACGTCGTCTTTCGTACGCTCCTTGTTAACTGCCATCCGGCATCTGTTCTTTTCGATACTGGAGAATCTCATTCATTCATATCCGAGAACTATGCTCGATTGCATAACACGACATTCTGTGACATGCCCACTTCCATGGTAATTCAAACTCCGGGTTCCAAATGGCAAACTTCTAGAGTAAGCCATGGGAACAAAATTCTTGTTGATAGACTTGTCTTCCTTGCATCCTTAATAGCTCTCAAGTCCTCGGACATAAACATCATCTTGGGTATGGACTGGATGTCAGCTCATTATGCTAAGATTGATTGTGCCACTAGAACCGTTCAACTTACTCACCCATCGGGCAAGACAGTCAATGTCTTAACTCGAGTGGCCAAGCGCCAGCTGTCGTGGTTCTAAGCCTGACAGTAGAGTGGGGGGTAGGTATTGAGAGGCAAGGTCCTAGCTATGGAGAGGTTGTAAGCACAAAGGATGTACGAGTTCAGGCCCTTCTCGGAAGAAGTAACAGCCCTACGTCTCGGAGCCCGGAGGCGGTCGAGTGGATTATGAATGTATGGATTACAAGGTGCCGAACCCTTCTGCCTGTGGAGGGAGGTGGCTTATATAGAGTGCGCCAGGACCCCAGCCAGCCCACGTAGGAGAAGGTTTAAGGTGAGTTAAGTCTGGGGCGTTACTGGTAACGCCCCACATAAAGTGCCTTTACTATCATAAAGTCTACTTAATTACAGACCGTTGCGGTGCAGAGTGCCTCTTGACCTCCTGGTGGTCGAGTGCGTCTTCGTGGTCGAGTCCTTCAGGCCAGTCGAGTGTGTCCTCGTTGGTCGAGTGAGTCCTCGTTGGTCGACTGGAAGGCGACCTCTTCTAGGGATGTCTTAGGGTAAGTTACTTGGGACAGGTCCGTGACCCTACCCTAGGTACATAACCCCATCATTAGCCCCCGAATGGATTGAGGCTTCGAGTGAAGAAGGAGTTGATGTCGTTTCCGATTAACCTTTGCGCTCTAGTTGTGCGCTGTTCTGGATCAAAGAATCTCTTCGTTGACAAGGAGCAATTCGTCTTTGGTCGACTCGATCCATTCTATTTTTGCGTCGAGTGATCTTTCGAGCTTCGTCGATCTCCGAGCGACGGATCGCCGGGATCGCCGCGTCTGACAGGCAGATTTGTTGTTCGCGGATTCTGCGGGGTGCGAAATTTGGGGGCGCGCGCGAAGCGGGGCGGACCGCGGCGTTCGGATGGGACGGGGCGTAGACGCCTCGATCTCCGCGCCGCCTTTTTCGCCACGTATCCAGTCTCCATAACTGCTCACAGATATGATTAGATCGACCGGGCCCACACGTCAGCCACTCGGAAGGGACCTTATAAATGTGCCCGGCGAGGATTTCTGTGCTGCGCCTCCGCATTCTCCCTCTCTCCCTCTGCTCCCTTCCTCCCTGCTCAGCGTGCCTGCTCTCGCCTCCGCACCGCTCCCCTTCGTGCATCCCACCGGCGACCATGGCCAAGGAGAAGACGGCGGCGCTGGAGCGTGCCAAGAAGGCGTCGGCATCGGAGAAGGCGAAGGGGAGATCCACCAGCCGCCGAGGATCCTCGTCCAGATCCCGCCTGCCGAAAGGCTGGGTCCAAGGCGACTGGATCCAGTCGACCATCACGGAGAAGGACCTCCTCGACATGGCCAACGAGGGCTTGATCCCTCACGGAGCTGCGAGGTTGCCGGGGAAGGAGTGGCAGCCACAGCCAGAAGAGGGTGAGTGTGTGCTCCTGGCCACTCATGTCGATCGGGGGTTTTCCTTGCCACCGAGCATTTTCTTCCGGGGTTTCCTGAATTTCTTTGGAGCGCAGCTCCACCACTTTACCCCAAACTCCATTGCCTACCTTGCTGCGTTCGTGTCCATGTGCGAGGGTTTCTTGGGCTGTCGACCGCACTGGGGTTTGTTCAAACGTATCTTCACGTGTCGCTCTCAGACCGTGAAGAAGGCGAGCCCAGGTGACGAGAAGACCCGAGTCGTCCAAATGTGTGGGGGCCTGGGGATTCAGGTGAGGAACAATAGCACCTTCCCGCCCATGTCTTTTCCCGAGTCCGTCAGGGGCTAGCAGTCGACTTGGTTCTACTGCCAGGTCCAGTCGATGCCAGGGCAGTCGAGTGGACTCCCTCAGTTTACCATGGACCGAGTGAACAAGCCCTCCCCTCTGAAGCTGATTCCGGAGGAGAAAGCCGACGTGAAGATGTTGATGGAGCGAGTGGTGCAGCTGGTTCGGGACGGAGTGACAGGCATGGACCTCTTGGAGGTTTTCCTCAAGCGCCGCATCCAACCTCTCCAGTTCCGGAGCCACTGCATGTGGTTGTACTGTGGGCCCGCGGACGAGACCAGAGTCCATCCAGAAGAAGTCGACAATGTCACTCTGGAAAGGTGGATGGTAGCCGTTACCGGGAATAGGGACAACCCGCGCGGAGCCAGAAGGATTCCTCCACTCGACCACGACAGCGTCCCAAACAAGGTACACTTGCTCTGCTTTCCGTCGTGTCTTTGTTGTATTCATTTCTGCTGATCCTGTCGACTGGTCGACTGATCGTTGTTTGGGCGACTGCTAGGCCTTCACCGAGCTGTACTCGATGCCCAACGGGGCACAAGCTTCGACTGAAGAAGGCGAGGCGAGCGGGGGCGAGAGCCAGGGAGAGGAGGAATGGGACTCGGATGCTGCAGGGGATGACGACGACGATGATGATGATGAAGGTGATGAAGATGACCTCGAGGACGAGGAAGAAGAGGAGGAGGAGGTCGTTCCACCGCGCTCAGAAAGGCGGTCGAAACTTGTCCACGACCCCTCGACCGAACGTGGTAAGGGGGTAGCGACTGCTGCCCAGTCGACCAAGCGCCCTCGGACCACCTCTCCGGCGCCGACTGAAAAGGCGCCGAAGCAGCCCAGGGCGGCCTCGTCGAAGCCGACCAAGCTTCTGCCGAAGATGAAGGTGTCCATCCCCACCATTTCAGGGTAATTGTGTTGTTCATATTTTCTTATTCTTATGCGAACTTTATCTCTGGTCGACACTGATGTTAGTCGACTGATCCTTTGGAGTTGCAGTGCTGCTACTTCTGAGACCTCGGCCCGGGCCGATGACCACGAGATGGAGGATGCTGCAACTTCGAATCCAGGTGCCGTGTTCTTAATACCATTCTTAGTCGACTGACTCGCGATCTCTGATCCTGACACTTCTCTGCAGCTCCACCCAACACTGTTATCGATCTACCTGATGATGATGAGGATGAAGAGCCGCTGAAGCACAGGAGGAGTCGGAAAGCGCTTGCCGGCAAGGTGTCTCAGGATGTGTCAGCGCCTAAAATTCTGACTGTGGAGGGAGAGAACACCACTCGACACACGGTGACCTTCGCGACCCCACTGACGAGTGCTCAGCAGCCTTCCCTCTTCACGACTCACCACGTCCCAGAGGACCAAGCTGGTGCGGCGAAGGAGGCGATACGCCAGGCGGGACTCATGATGGAGCAGCTGAAGACCATCCGGGATGCGAGTCAAGCAGCTTATGACGCCAGCTCTGCCCTCCAAAGCAATGTCCAGGTCAGTCGACTGCTGTTTGTTCTGCTGGATATGCTACCAAAAACTTTTCTTTTCCGGGATTTATATTGGTCACCCACTGGGAGTGTCGAATAAACTCCGTGTTAGCGGGGGCACGCTGAGTGCACCCGCTGGGTGTAGTCCCCAAGGCTAAGGTCGACTGCTGGCAGTCGGCCTTAGGCTTTATAA